>NC_056736.1:724987272-725194772 GCF_019279795.1 Protopterus annectens | reverse complement strand
TACCTCTGCTACTCTTACCTCGACCTGTCTTAACCCCCTTACTATTCATTCTACCTCTCTCCTCCCCTGTTCCTACTACTATGCCCTCTCCCTTTTCTTTAAAACAACCACCTTGACTACTTTATATCTTCCTAATAACTACCCCAGTACGTAATGCTGTGACTAGCTTAGACATAAATTGAGAATACACTGGAACTATCCCATGTTTTATAACTGATTGTTATCTTAGTGCTACTGTTTTGTTGGGATATTTCAGCTACTGTTAAGTGAATATTTGTTTATACTACTATGCTAATCTGGTTGTCGAATATTGTTTCATATATAAACATTGTCTTATGAAGCTTTTTTTTTCCTGGGCCTCCACTGAAAATGGGTTCTTTATGGCCCAGATGGGCTTTCCTTTAAACAAATGTCAAATAAAATAAAATACTTACAATGTACTTCTCTGAATACAAAAATGTAGTCCACGTGTTTGTCAAGATTGCAGCTGTCTCAAGACTTTAAAATATTGTTAAACAAAACCTTCCAAATCTTTATAACTTTTCTCCTCTCGACTTCCACACTGCCACAAGAATACTTACCTTTTGATATCACCATTTTTATCTCCTCTCTTCCTATCTTGGCTATTAATCATTGAGACTCACCTACTTGTAACTTTGGCATAATTAAGTCTTCCATAAATATTTCCACTTTTCCCTTTCCTTCGTTTTCACATTCATCTACTTCATGCAAATTTTCACATTTTTTAAAATATCTCAAAATATCTCTATAGGATCTCTGGTTATTTTTCGTGCCGTAGGCTACCGATGTTTGGTGGCAACCGCTTCTACTTTCAGTTGCCTGAGTTGTTGTCCTAAGAATTTTTATGCACTGGAATTATAAAAAAAAAGGTGCTTAACAGCAAACTTTTTAGATTCATGTATATTATCCAGCTAGTCCCTTATTTTACCTTTAGCACTTCAAAGTTTTTCCTTTTCTTGATGTTCATCGTGTTTCACTGCTGCAGTCATTACACTTGGGTTATCCTGCCGTCAGGCGGTCCCACAGTCGGACAGAGTTCCAAAGTCTTGGTCAGGCATCGGTTGCTGTCGCTTCTTCCCTGATGTCAGTGCGCCAGGGGTATATAAAATGCAGCCAACACCATTTTCTTCAGTCTTGCCGCGCGGTGCCCGAAGCAAAAGCAGTTCGCAAGTGCCGGTCGGCTGACTCCTGAGATTTTCGAATTTCAGAACCGAAGTCTTCAATAAAGCTAAGTACCCTGTTGGGGAAACTTTTTCTTGCCTCAGACCAATGTCAGTAAAAGTTAATAATTGCATTTCTTGTGGGAAGCAAATACCTCATAAGGATTTTCATTCTTACTGTATTCCATGCCTAGGTCCAGACCACAACGTCACTAGTTGTCGGTTTTGTGCTAGATTTAATAAACGCACTATTAAACGTCGCTTTGATTTTGCTCGCCATTATTTTGGCCGAAGGTTCAATTACACCATGCCGTTGGAACAACCGATGACCGGAATACACAAAAAACGCAAAGACAAAGATAAGGGCAGGCATCCGAGGTCCAAAACCGACGATGAAGCCTCTTTTAGGCCAGTCGCCGGTTCTCAGCGAGGCGCTTTCGCAGCCCCTGATACCCGCTACCTCAGAGCCACAGGCCGTCTCCGACTCCCACGTGGAGACTACCAGGCCTTTGGAAACTCAAGGTATTGGGCCTACGGAAATTAACCCCTCAGATGGGTCCGGAGTCGCTGAGCAGGCATCTGCTTCTGAGGGTGTTTTCAGACCCTCACAGCTTACCATCAAAACAACAACCAAGTCTAAAACTCCATTAAAGACAAAGAAACAAGTACAGCATTCACCTGGACAGGCCTCCATGCCTAAAAAACAGATGCTCAAAATGGCCGAAGACCTAATTACTCTCATCAGGGGTTCCCATCCCCCTCCTGATAAAAGGCCTAGGCAGGATACAGACTATGATTCCTTTGACCAGGTTTCCATTTCTTCTGATTCCTCTTCAGACCAGGGATACTCTTTAGCCCCCCTATGAGGACTCTGATGCTGAAGAATCAATCCCTTCAGCCTCTCCTCCTGAGGATTACTCTTTTGGGGAAAGTTTGCATACCATGAGGGAGCATTTCCATTGGGAGAGCCAGGATTATTCAGAATCCAAGAAAAGGCTCAGAGATTTTCTTTTATTGCCTCAGCACAGGCCCCTTGCTATTCCGCCTGTGTTAGATATTGTGGATGATGTGTTCTCTGAATCCAGTTTAACCCCTGATTCTCTGCCCCCAGCACCAGTCAAGCCAGATAGGTACTATAGAGTCCCTGACTCTCACAAATTTCTTTATAAAAACCCTGCTGCTGACCCAGAAACTATTTCCCAGGGTCCCAAAGGGGTAAAGGCTTCCACTGCTAAAAATCCAGTTCCCCCTGACAGGGATTCTAGAGCATTAGATAGATGGGGGAAGAAAGTTTACACTTCTGCAACTTTAGCAGTAAGGGCTTTAAATTGCCAGTTCCACATGCTTAAATACCAACAATATTTAATGTCTCTGTTAAAACAGAAAATGCTTACAAGCTCAGAAGGTCCTGACTATAAAGAAATGCAGGATTTATTGCATGCAGCTGAACAAGTGGGAAAACGTACTCTGCAATGTGGTTTTGATTCATTAGAGGCTTCTTGTAGAGCCGCAGTTACAGGATCTGTGATTCGAAGGCATGCTTGGTTAAAAGAACAAGGTTTACCTGATCATGTTAAGGCAAAATTATTGGATGCTCCTTTACAGCATGATATCTTGTTTGGTGTTAAGGAGCGGTATTAAAGAAAATGGAGGATAAGGCAAAATCTATGCAAACAGTGAAGGATTTCTTACAGGTACAGCCACCTCGATTTAGCAGAATTTGTCCTTCTAAAAATTGGTCCTTTCCAGTGTCAGACCACAAAGAGGCAGATCTCAGCCCCAAGGCTCTTACAGACCACGACAGTGGGGTGCTTCAACCCCAAAAGGAGGAGAAGACAAGTCACAACCTTATAGGAAACAGTCCCAATGACTTCCCCTTTCAAATGCCAAGCACTTACCTTTTGGCAACTCCCTTAGGGGGAAAACTAGCACTTTTTTCTCAAAATTGGCATATAATCACCCAAGACAAATGGGTACTGAATATTGTGTCTCAAGGTTGCAGGTTCCACTTTTACACTCTACCAAGGCCAAAAGGAATGCCATACCTGCCACAAAATCAATGGGCAGAGGCACAAAAACAAATTACAGCCCTCATGGACATGAGAGCTATTCAAAAAGTGCCACAACAGGAACAATGACAAGGATTTTACTCAAGACTTTTTTTGGTCCCCAGAAAGGACAAAGCTTGGAGACCCATACTAGACCTATCTACTCTAAATACTTACCTGGATGTTCCGAAATTCAAAATGTTGACACTACAGCAAATGTTAAGTTGTCTATCTCGCCTTCATTCTTGCTGGATGGGTTCGGAGCCGACCTCGGCTCCGACTCGGCCACTCTAAAAGCTCGAGAGTTGGTTCCACCGGCTCGAGGCTCCCCTTATATCCCACAATGCTAGGCGAGAGTTACCTCAGATCTCGTTTGCCGCTACAGCGATCGAGGTTGGTTTTTTCTACCGGCTTGTTGGTAAGTGTATTTCTGTAAAAATTAGAATACTTAAACCCCTATTTTGTTAAGTTTAACTACTTTTCCCTTAGTGTAGTGGATTTCTACCCGTTTTTCTGAAATCTCGTTTTTTCCCACAAGAACTTTAAAGTTCTCTCTCGGGCCTTCTGGCCTTTCCCCATTCCCTAGTGGTGTGTGTGTGTTGCTCTTAATTAAAACTTTAGTTAATTGTTTTATTTTGGAGTTTTAAAATAAGATTAGTGTAATCAGTGTGTCTGACTGGGTGTGTGTGATTACACTTTCTTGTCTAGGATGTCTAAAGAAACAAAGGTCTCAGGCTTCAAGAAGTGTGATGCGTGCTGTCAGAAAATGTCTCTGACAGACGGTCACACTTCTTGTGTCTACTGCCTGGGGCCTTTGCACCTGCAGGACTCCTGTGCTGTATGCCACGGCTTCAGCCCCAGGGTCCTGCAGGAAAGAAAGAACAAGTTGATCCTAAGGGGTCTACTTAAGCCTGAGGATTCCCTTTCTGTCTCTGGGAAGCCCTCTAAGGCTTCTAGGTCCTCTGCTCCAGCTACTGAGCCGAGACCTAAAGTTACAAAACCTATGTCTGCATCGGCTCCGGCTGGAGCCGATGAGTCTACAGCTTCTGTGGTTCCTCGGCTCGGCTGGAGCCGAGGTAGTAGATCCTTGTCGGCTCCGACCAGACCTTCGGAGCCGACATCTAGGAAGAGATCTAGGTCACCATCCCTTGACTCCGTTCATTCGGCTCCAGCATCCCCTCTGCTGTCTGAACGGAGCCATAAATCTCACTCCTCTAGGTCATCGAGGCTGTCGGATCATGACCTTCAGAGGGTAGTGAGTCGACTTCTTAAGTCTGAGGCACTGGCCCAAATGCTTCAGAGCCCGACTCATCAGTCGATGCCTGCCCCTGTCCATCAATATGTTCCTCCTCCGACTCCGTTGAGCTCGGAGCCGGGCGTTGAACCGAGACTGTGGTAGCGTCGGAGCCGATACAGATGTCTTCAGCTCCGTCGCCGGCTCCGATTTCTTCTTCGAAGAATCTCGGCGAACTTCCCTCGTCTGCTCCGAGGGTGAGTGGCATCGGACCCTTGTCCGACCCGCTCTTCCTCTCGGAGCTTCGGCTGGTGAGTTCGGCTCCGACATCGACCTCGAGCCATCACTGTCGGTGCCGAGGAGGTTCTCAGCTTCTCGGAGCGGGGACCTCTGGCTTTGCCTGACAGGGGTGCGTTCGAGGTCATGCGGAGTGTGTTAGAGCCTGGCTCTACTCCACAGTCAGCTCCGCCCCTCCTCACGGTGCCTCAGGTCAAGTCGACTCACTCCCTCATCCCGGACCGCAGAGAGCCAGCTCCTCAGGAACCCCTGTGGGATTTCATCCTCTTCGAGGCCTCTCCTGATTTGGCAGAAGAGCCCCTCGGAAGAGGAAGTGTAAGAGGAAACACATTGACTCACCTGAGTCCATCACATCTGACACAGATTTAGATGATTCCGAGGGTTCCCCGTCCCCTTCTGAAGATGTCTTTTGCAGACATTCTCAAAATCCTCAAACAGAGGGGAAATTGGCCAGCCCTCAACCCTTCGGAGGATGAATCTGTGTACCTTGAGGCGTTTGGCTCTCGTCCTTCCACCTCCTGGGTGTCTCCCCTTGACCCCTCATGCAGGTGGTAGCTAAAAAGGCATGGACGGCTCCTGATTCAGTGGACCCCACTCCCAGGAGACCCTCAAAATTCATAACGGCACCAGCAGACAAACAGTTTTTGACAAAAGGAGTTTCTGTGGATGCTATGGTGGTAGCTGCTGCCACTAAGAAGGAACTAGCTGATCCTTCAGTACCTGTCCATCCACCTAACAAGGAATCTAGGTCCATGGACAGGTACGGGAAGCGGATGTTCTCGTCAGTGACATTTGCTGCGTCGCTGAACTACCTGTGCCATTTTACTCGTCTTCAAAGGGACTTGATTAAAGAAGCGAGTGACATGTTGAAGGACCCTACAGCTGCGGGTTTTCAAGATAAGATGAACACTCAGCTGGCTACCCTTAACTCCATAGCCAACTCCTCCATGCGCCTCCTTTCTTATGCGGCTGATGGAGCGAGTAGGGCCGCAGGGACGGGTGTGGCCTTACGTAGGCATGCCTGGATGCGGCTATGCAATTTTGCGGATCCCTTCAAGACGTCTTTCACTAATTCTCCATTTGATGGATCATCTCTCTTTGGTCCTCAAGTGAAAGAAACCTTGACTAGGTGCGAGACTGATGGCAAGACTCTTTCTGCCGTCAGAGTCCGTTTTTCTACTCCTTCTAGGCCTTACCCCAAAGGCCAGAAAAGTGGGAAAATGTGGTTCCGTAAACAATCTCAAGGGACTTCGCCTGACGCACAAAGTCGTTTCCCCGCCAGAGGCAGAGGCGGGAATAACAATGGTAGACGCCGCCCTCGAGGCAGGGGGGCTCCGCAGAACCAGGGCAATCGAGAAGCCTTCTCTGATAAGCTCTTTCAGCATCCCTGAGGTGTTGCCCGACTGCCCACCTTCGGAGGCAGTCGGGGGAAGATTGTCACTGTACCCAGAAGCCTGGCTATCCCTGACTCAAGACAAATGGGTACAGTCCGTCATTTCCGAAGGCTATTCTATCCCCTTTCTTCGCATTCCGAGCCAATCAAAAAAATCCCTTCCAGATGTTCCACCCACTCAAAGGGATCTAGCGGTTTTCGAAATTTCAAAGCTGCTTGCAAAAAGAGCAATTCAGCCAGTTCCAGCAGACCAGCAAGGATCCGGAATCTACTCAAGGTTCTTTTTAGTTCCAAAGAAAACAGGGGACTGGAGACCAATTTTGGATCTCAGTATCTTGAACAGATCAGTCAAGAAAACAAGATTTCGATTGGTCACGCTGCTCTCCATCCTTCCCCTATTGGGAATAGGATTCTGGATCTGCTCTTTTGACCTTCAGGATGCGTGCTATCACATAAAATGAACAGACGCTCCAGAAGATTCCTCCGCATCAGGGTGGGAACCAGTCATATTCAATTCAGGGCCGTGCGCTTTGGACTCACCACTGCCGCCCGGGTGTTTACCAAATGCATGGCAGTGGTAGCTTCTCACCTGAGACGACAAGGATTCCAGGTGTTTCCATATTTGGACGACTGGCTCCTCACAGCTCCCACCAAGCATCTCCTTCTGATGGCCAGGGACTACACCTTTGATTTGTCAAAAGTTAGGCATTTCAATAAATTGTGAAAAGTCTGTTTTGTCGCCTTGTCGCACTATTACCTTCATAGGCAAATCTAGACACAGTAAACATGTCTGCGAGACTAACAGATCAGAGAATAACAGACATACACAAACTGGTCTCACTCCTTTTCAACAACAACAGAATCAAAGCCAGGTTAGTGCTGAAAGTGTTGGGAATTATGGCGGCCATACCTCTGCTTCCATTAGCCAGATTCCACATGAATCCTTCAATGGATGCTCTTTACACAATGGTCATACCAGCAACTTCCAATGTCCCACACCATTATGATCACGCAGGCGCAGAAATCATCTCATGTGGTGGATGTCTTCCCTCAGCTCTTGTTGGGAAGACCCTTTGTTCCACCCTCCAGTTGCTACTCTGACAACGGACCTCCCTGATCGGGTGGGGGCATTATCAGGGCAGGACGGTCCAGGGCACATGGCAACCAAACGAATGCCACTTGCACATAAATGTTCTGGAGATGAGAGCAGTGCTTTTAGCATTGCAAGCCCTTCAAGACTCTCTTCCCTTGGGAACGATTGCAATCCAGACAGACAATATGTCTGTAGTGTGGTACATCAACAAACAAGGCGGAACCAGGTCCTACCCCCTGTGTCGAGAAGCACTCAGATTGTGGCAATGGGCGATTTCTTCTCAGTGGTTTCTGATAGCAACGCACATCCCCGGGAAGTCCAATCAAATCGCGGACAAGTTGAGCAGAGATATCCTCATGCCTCACGAGTGGTCTCTGAAAGACTCTGTTGTGAGAGAAACTTTCCTCAAGTGGGGTCAGCCTTGCTGCGATCTTTTTGCTACTCCCCAAAACAGCAAGTGCAGAGATTATTTCACTCTATTCCCTTTACCAGGCCAACCCAGCAGAGACGCTCTAGTCCAAGTTTGGCCCCGGGGACTTCTGTATGCATTTCCTCCCTTCCCACTAATCTCTCAAGTGATACAGAAAGCTATCGCTCAGAAGGCCTCATTGATCCTCATTGCTCCTTACTGGCCTCGACAGGTGTGGTTCCCCTTTCTACATCAATTTCTATTGGAGCGACCTTGGCATCTGGACCTAGTTCCAGATCTTTTGATCCATCAGTCGGGTCAGTTACATCGCTCCCTCCCCTCACTGCTTGGTTCCTCCAGTTCCAACCTTAGCCAGGCTTCTCAATTATCTCACTCCGTTCGAGATATTTTGATAGCTTCCCATAAATCTTCCACTCGGAAGATTTATTTGAGTAAGTGGAAACGCTTCACATATTGGGCTCAAGGAAGGGACATAGATCCTTTCACTGCTTCCATCCAAATAGTCCTTGATTTTCTAGCTGAACTCTTCCATGCAGGTTCATCTCCTCTACTCTTAAAGTTCAATTGGCAGCTATTTCTAACTTTCATGTGGGTATTTCTGAGTCTGCCTTAATGTCCCACAAGCTTTGCAAAGCCTTTTTGAAAGGAGTTTTTCTTCTCAGACCTCCTATAAGAAATCCTCCTTCTCTTTGGGACCTAAATTTAGTTCTTACTTCTTTGATTCTTCCCCTTCGAACCTGCAGCTTCCTGTTCTTTAAAATTGCTATCATGGAAAACTCTTTTTCTGGTAGCAATTACTTCAGCTAGAAGAGTTTCGGAACTTCATGCACTCAGCTGTCGACCTCCTTATCTGTTGTTCCATAAGGACAGGGTATCTTACGAACCAATCCGTCCTTTTTGCCTAAGGTAGCCTCGACGTCTTATCTAAATCAAAGCATTGACCTCCCTGTGTTTTTCCAGAATATTCCAATAGGTCTGAACAAAAATTACACTGGCTAGATGTTCATCGTCAGTTAAGGTACTATTTGGATAGAACAAAACAATTCAGAAAATCTGATCAACTGTTTGTCTCCTATGCAGAAGGCAGGAAGGGACTTTCAGTTTCAAAGGTATCATTATCTAGATGGCTAACATCTCTGATTTCCCTTGTTTATGAAATTAGACACCAAAAGCTGCCTAACAAACCTAAGGCCCATTCCACCAGAGCTTTGGCTACCTCCATAGCCTTCCAAGACAGACTGCCTATTGACACCATTTGTGCAGCGGCTACTTGGGCTACTCCTCACACTTTCATTTCTCATTATAAGTTGGATTTAGCTTCTAGGCATAGAGATAACTTTGGTTCCACTGTTCTCAGGAGTCTGTTCCGTTAGGCCACCCGGGACAAGGTGCTAGGGACGTGGTCCCATCCAGCAAGAATGAAGGTGAGATAGACAACTTAACATATAGAAGTTATGTTCTTACCATAACGTTCCATGTTAGTTGTCTTCTTCTCGCCTTCTTCTTGCGTCCCACCCTCCTTCCCCCTGGCCTGGACAGACCTAGAGGAGTTGTGATTGTGACCTCTCTTTCTACCACCTCTTTACTTAGGCATATGCTACTTTGCATATTTCCTGAATCAGGATGTAGGTCACCCTTCTTCTCCCTGTTGTTAGAGGTGGACTCTGTTTATAGTTATTCTGTTATATAATGTTACTATTATAAGCTGGGGTTAGCTTACAAACGAGATCTGAGGTAACTCTCGCCTAGCATTGTGGGATATAAGGGGAGCCTCGAGCCGGTGGAACCAACTCTCGAGCTTTTAGAGTGGAGTCGGGAGGTCGGCTCCGAACCCATCCAGCAAGAAGAAGGCGAGAAGAAGACAACTAACATGGAACGTTATGGTAAGAACATAACTTCTATCTTCTTCCCATGCTGGGCAAGAAGGCTTGGCTTGTTACTTTGGACCTCAAAGAGGCATACCTGCATGTCCCAGTCAGACAAAATTGCAGAAGATACCTCAGATTCATAGCTGGCACAATGCATTACCAATTCTCTGCACTGCCCTTTGGCTTATCTACTGTGCCCAGGGTCTTCACAAAATGCCTGGCACCAGTAATTGCATTTTGCAGACTAAAAGGAATTCAAATATATCCCTACTTGGACGACTGCCTTATTCAAGCAGAGAGCAAGGACACTCTTCTAAAGCATCTGGCGTTTGTAAAAAGATTGCTAATTTGCCTAGGGTACACAGTAAACGAAAAGAAGTCAAAACTAGTGCCCTCACAAGAGATAATATTCCTGGGTGCCAGCTTAAATACAATGGCCCAGATGGCTTATCTCACGCCAGACAAGCAAAGACAACTGACTCGGTACTTTCAATTGATGGCAACAAAAACCCATCTCCCTGCAAGAAAAATTCTGCAGGCCTTTGGGGGTTCATGGCGTCCTGCATACTACTAATACCAAATGCCAGACTGCATATGAGGAAATTACAATGGTATCTAAAAAGTGTTTGGCCTCAACACTGTCACAGTTTGGAAACAGTAATACCACTTATTCCCTGCCTACAACAGGAGTTTCGATGGTGGGCACAGGCATGTCACCACAACAAGGGACAACCTTTCACTTTACCCACAGCCAGGCGGACACAACAGATGCTTAGGATTATGCCTGGGGAGCACACATGGCAGGAAAATGTATTCAGGGCAAGTGGGCCGCAGACCAAATGCATCTTCACATCAATCAAAAAGAGATGCTAGCTGTACAAAATGCCCTGACAGCTTTCAAGGACCTTCTGCATCCAGGACAACTACTACTAAAGACAGACAACACCACAGTTATGTGGTGCATAAACAAGCAAGGGGGCACTCATTCCTATCCCCTTTGCAGACAAGCCATGACTTTGTGGAACACAGCACTGACCTATCAAGTTCATCTGCAAGCACAATTCCTGCCAGGAAAAAAAAAATACTCTGGCAGACGACTTAAGCAGAAACATCATGGATCCTCACGAGTGGAAATTAAATCCACAAGTATTCAACATGATAACACAAAGATGGGGGTGCCCAGACATAGATCTTTTTGCATCCCCTCTGAACTGCCAATTACAGAAATTCTGCACAAGAACTTACCACACACAAGCATGGAAAGTGGATGCTCTCTCGTTCAGCTGGAAAACCCTAAAAGTTTATGCCTTCCCACCACTGCCTCTCCTTTCAAAGGTACTCCTAAAAGCCAGACAAGAAAGACCAAAAATGATCCTGATTGCCCCAGACTGGCCACTCCAGCACTGGTACCCAATCTTAAAGAACTTGGCTCAAGGCCCAGCATGGATTTTACCTCAAATTCCTCATCTTCTGACTCAATAAAACAATCAGATCTTGCACAGCCAGCTCAAAACCTTAAACCTGGCTGCATGGCATATTACTTAGCCAACCAGCCAACACCTCTCTCTAAAGCTGTTATGGATGTCATTTTGGAGGCCAGGAGGTCCAGCACCAGGAAATCCTATTCAGAAAAGTGGAAGAGATTCTGCGCCTGGAACTAGGCTCAAGGCTTTGACCCTCTTGTTCCAAATATTCCTCAGATATTACAGTACTTAACTGAGATGCTGGACAAAGGCCTATCCTTTTCATCAATTAAGATCCACACCTCTGCCATTTCAGCTCATTACAACACGGACCCTCCTATTTTCTCTCATCCATTATTAAAACAGTACCTCAGAGGGGCTAAAAACATAAGACCGCCCCGGAGAGCACCAACACCAACTTGGGACCTCAACTTTGTGTTGGAAAAACTAACTTTACCTCCTTTTGAGCCAGCCAATTCAGCAGAATTAAAATTTGTGTCATGGAAAACTGCTCTGCTTCTGGCAATAACCTCAGCACGAAGAGTCTCAGAGTTACAGGCACTAATGGCAGTGGAACCTTTCATCATTTTTCATCAGGACAGGATTTCTTTAAGAACAAACCCTACATTTATGCCAGAGGTGGTATCCAGTGTGGCTCTTAACCAAACTATTCACTTGCCAACATTTTATCCAAATCCCCAAAATAAAGGGGAGAGACTTCTGCACTCATTGGATATACACAGGCAGTTACGCTTCTACTTGGACAAAACAAAAGCTTTCAGGAAAACTGAGCAATTGTTTGTAGCATATGCTGCAGGATCACAGGGAAAGGCTATTTCAAAGCAGACCATTTCAAAGTGGAAAGGACACTATATCTGTTTCTGCTACACACAGCATGGAAAAACTGTACATAACAACATTAGGCCACATTCCAGCATGGCAACAGCCACTTCAGCTGCCTACCTTAAAGGAGTACCTACCAAGGATATTTTGGAAGCTGCAACTTGGAGTTCAGTGCACACTTTACCAAGCATTACCACTTGCCTATTTACTCTAAATTCAGAGCTGGCTTTGCCACTGCAGTGCTGCAGGGCCTCATAGCCACCCCGAATCCTTTATAGACTCAGCCACCCAACCTCAGCTTTGGGATTCAACCCAAGTGTAATGACTGCAGCAGTGAAACACGATGAACATAGTACAGTTTTGTACCTACCATAAATGTAGATGTTCGAGTGTATTCACTGCTGCAGTCCAGGTTACCCTCCCTCCATCCCCACTTTCTTAGCTGGGACTTCTCTGTACCTTTCTACCCTATACAACCTATGTGGTGTATTTGCTTGTAACTGAAGGGGTATTGTTTTTATTTTTTATGTATGTTTTATTAGCAATATGTATTGCCTACCTTTTTGGGGGCACCTAGCATCTGGGGCAAGAAAAACTGAAGAAAATGGCGTCAGCTGCATCTTATATACCCCTGGCGCACTGACGTCAGGGAAGAAGCAACAGCGACCGAAGCCGGGCCAAGACTTTGGAACTCTGGCCGACTGCGGGACCTCCTGACGGTAGGATAACCCAAGTGTAATGACTTCAGCAGTGAATACACTCGAACATCTACATTTGTGGTAGGTACAAAACTGTACTTTCTGTACGATTCCCCTTATTCTGCCAGGCTCTAACCTGTGACAGCCCATCTAAGTAATTGATATTAGATGTTCTGTAGTCCTATCTCGCCTTCATTCTTACACTTGGGACTGGAGCCAAACCTCGGCTCCGACTCAGCCATACTCTAGCTCAAAAACTTCTGGTTGGCTCGTGGCTAGGAGGTATCCCATCATGCATCACTAACATTCCCCAGATCTCGTTTGCCGCTCGTTCAGCTCAGACATGATTCTTCTTGGCCGTGGCTAAGTGATGTTTTTCTATATTTTTGACTTGTCATTGTTGGATAAAATAATCTTGTTTTGGTAGCTTAGCGTGTTTATTGCAGTCCGTGTCTGTTTCAGACTAGTTGCTGCTTATTTTCTCTGTGTACTTCTTGTACGTTGTTTGGCCGTTCTTCTGTTGACCCTTTTTGTATCCCTGCATCGCTGTCTCCTGTGCTGCTGGTTTTCCTTTCTCTTTCCTCCCTTGGGCTAGGCCCGTTTAAGTTAGAAGACCTAGTCCTCTGTTTATTTCTATCTCCTCTTAGGGCTAGGCCCGTTTAAATTAGAGGACCTAGTCCTCCATTGTCTTTTTTTTGTGTGTTCCATCTGTTTAATAGTTGTGGTTTGTATTTGTGGATAGTGGTTTTTTGCATTATGTCTAAAGACTCTAAGGATCATAAGCCTTCGGGCTTCAAAAAGTGTACTAAATGTGCCCAGAAGATGTCCTTGACTGATGGGCACAATTTGTGTGTTTACTGTTTGGGGCTATCCACCTCCAAGAGTCTTGTCTGTTTTGTCATGCTTTCAGTCCTCGTGCTCTTCAGGAGAGGAAGAACAAACTTTTAGTTATGTACTTACCATAACTTTGGATGTATGGGATCCATCTCGCCTACATTCATGACAGATGGGTTCGGAGCCGATCCATCGGCTCCACTGCAACTTATATACTAGCACGAAGTCTCTCATTGGCTGGGCTATACCCTATCCCAGGATGCACTACACCTGCTTCCCCAGATCTTGTTTGTTCGCTTTCATACACCCATGTAAACACAGAGACACTATAAGTCACTATAACCAACTAAAGTTCTTCAAGAAAGAACGCCAAGAAAACAGTGACTACAGCTCCTCTAAATCCAAATGGCAGGGGGAAGGAGGATGGGTACTTATGAATGTAGGCGAGATGGATCCCATACATCCAAAGTTATGGTAAGTACATAACTAAAAGATGTAATGGGATCCTATCTCTACATTCATGACAGATGGGACAGTGTCCCTAGCACCTACATCCCGGGTGGCTCATTGGAACACACTCCTGAGAACCGTGGAACCAAAGGAAGCTCTGCCTCGAGAAACCACATCCAACTTGTAATGAGAAATAAAAGTGTGCGGAGAAGTCCAGGTAGCCGCAGCACAAATATCATCTATGGATAACTTGGAGTGAAAAGCTACCGAAGTAGCCATTGCCCTGGTAGAATGAGCCTTGACAGGAAAGGGAAGGTCTTTATTGGCCTGTGAATAAACAAAGGTGATACAGTCTTTAATCCATTTTGATATGGAGGCTTTAGATACTGGTTGACCCAATTTGTTCGCTGCAAAAGAAACAAACAATTGATTTGCTTTTCGCGTTTGAGCGGTTCTATTCAAATAAAAACGTAACTGTCTATGTACGTCCAATTGATGCAAAGTATATTCTGCGTTATTGGAGAATTCTGGGAAAAAAAACAGGGAGTTCTATGGTTTGTTGCAAACAGAAAGAGGAGGCCACCTTTGGAATAAATGCAGGGTTCAATTTCAATGAAACTCTATGTTTGTGAAAAATCAAATAGGGAGGATCAGAACAAAAGAGCTTGAAGTTCTGAAACTCGCCTAGCAGATGTTATGGCTACTAAAAAGGCCGTTTTCCAAGACAGAAATTTTAAATCACAAGTAGCAGCTGGTTCGAAAGGACGGGCAGTTAGGGCAGCAAGAACCATATTCAAATCCCAAGGAGGAACAGGATGAGATAAAGGAGGCCTAAGGAGCCAAGCCCCTTTAAGGAACGCCTTGCAAAGTTTGTGAGACATCAATGAAGGTTCAAATGAGGCATGAAAATTAGAGATTGCCGCTAGCTGAACCTTAATGGTAGAAACTGAAGAGCCCGACTGAAAAAGGAAGGCCAGAAAATTCAGAACCTCCGATACTGGAGCAGTGAGAGGATCTATACCTCGTTCTTGAGCCCAGAAGGCAAACCTTTTCCATTTACTGGAATAAAGTTTGATGGTGGAAGGTTTATGGGAAGAAGACAGAATGTGGACCACATCCGGCGAGAGAGTATTATCTCGGACTAAGGATGGAAGTGGAGTAACCATGCTGCCAACTTCAGGGACCTGAGAGACGGATGAAGCCGTCCTGACTGATGAGTCAACAGGTCTGGCACCGGATCCAGAAACCATGGACCTTTTATCGCATGCCTCTGTAGGAAAGGGAACCAAACTTGACGAGGCCAGTGCGGGGCAATCAGAATCATCTCGCTCTCCATGTAAATGGTCTTCTGTATCACCCTCGGTAGGAGGGGGAACGGAGGGAAGGCGTAGAGAAGACCGGGGGGCCAAATGTGAGTCAGAGCGTCCCTGGGAATCTGTCCCTGAGAAGGGAACAGTGTGAAGAACTCTCTGCATTTCGCATTGTGAGGGCTGGCAAACAGGTCGCAGCAAGGAAGACCCCATCTGTTGAAGATTTTCGCAGCTATACTCTGATTGAGGGACCACTCGTGGGGCAAGAGAATGGTCCTGCTTAATCTGTCCGCAATCACATTGGACTTCCCGGTATGCGTTGCCATTAGAAAGCGGTTGGTAGCTACCCCAGTGCCAAAGTCTCATGGCTTCTCTGCATAGTGGGTAAGACCTGGTACCCCTTGTTTGTTTATGTACCATACTACCGACATGTTGTCGGATAGGATAGCAATTGGGCCCTGTGGGAGAGTGTGATGGAAAGCTTGGGAGTACCAATAGTACCGCTCTCATCTCCAGGACATTGATATGCAAATGCGTTTCCTGGATCTGCCATGTGCCTTGGACCGACCTGTCCAGGTAATGACCCCCCCACCCTACCTGGGAGGCATCCGTGGTCACAGTGGCAACGGGACGTTGAGGAATAAAAGATCGCCCCTGGTCGAGATTTGACTGTAGAAGCCACCAACGCAGATCTCGACGGCAACTTTCCGTGATTATGATTAAGTGGTTCAAGGGCAGTTCCTGATAAGACCATTGAACCGACAGTAGCCATTGTAGAATTCGCATGTGAAGTCTGGCCAAGGGAACTAGAAGTATAGTCGACGCCATCGAGCCCAACAGTTGTAGGATCCGATGGGCCGGGGCTCTTTGTAAGTGAAGGCAGGATTTGACTTGATCTTGTAAGATCTGAATTCTTGCTACCGGTAAAAAGGCGCGCATTCTTTTTGTGTCTAAGTCTGCGCCTATGAAAGTAATACGCTGAGGAAGGCTGTAGTACAGATTTTTGCAAATTGAATGTGATCCCCAAGAAACGGCCCAAGGGGAACGTGGCTCTGAGCGCTTGGAGAAGTAGATGCTCGGAGGTGGCTGTAAGGAGCCAGTCGTCTAGATAAGGAAACACCTGGAATCCCAGACTTCACAGGTGAGCAGTTACCACTGCCAGACACTTGGTGAACACCCTGGGGGCTGTGGTGAGACCAAAGGGCAGTGCTCGGAATTGGAAATGACTGGCTCCGAGGCGGAAGCGTAAATGTCTCCTGGACTCTTGAGCTATGGGAATATGATAGTAAGCGTCCTGGAGATCTATTGAGCACATCCATGCATCTTTTTCCAGCAAAGGAAGAATAGATTGAAGAGTGACCATTCGGAATTTGGACTTCTTCTGAAACGATTCAATGAACTGAGGTCCAAAATGGGCCTGAGGTCCCCTGTCTTTTTTGGTACCAAAAATAATTTTGAGCAAGTTCCTGATCCGATCTGGTCGATGGGGACAGGCTGGATGGCTCTTTTTTCTAGCAGCTTTGAAACCTCTAATGCTGCCTGATCCCGCTGACTGGGTGGTACGTCCGGGATTTCCCTTAAAGAAAGGGGGGGTTTGTTGAAGGGTATGATATATCCTCCGGTAATGATGAAGCACCCACGATCGCTTGTTATGGATTCCCAAGCTTGTGGGTGCGCCGCAAAGCGACCCCCGACTGGCTCCGGAGTTGCACAGTCGGGCAACAACTCAGGAACGCTGGTTGTATGAAGAACTACGAAAGGAATTGCGGTCTCCAGAGTTACGGGGGCCTCTGCCACCTCTGGGGCGGCGTCTTCCAAAATTCCCCTGCCTCTGGAGGGGAATCACTAGGTGGAGTAGAGAAAGACTTTTGGGATTTTTTAAACCACATTTTCCCTCCTCTCCCAGCCTTGGGATAAGGCCTGGAAGGAGCGGAATAATGGGCCCCAACGGCAGTCAAAGTCTTGCCCTCCTGCTCGCACCGAGTTAGTGTGTCCTTCACCTTGGGTCCAAACAAAGATGACCCATCAAAGGGGCGGCGAAGGAAGACTTGAAGGCCTCCGTGGCGAACACAAGCGTAACCAGGCTTGTCTCCTAAGGGCAACGCCTGTTCCCGCAGCTCTACTCGCTCCATCGGCCGCATACGAGATGAGCCGCATGGACGAGTTAACAATAGAAAAAAGAGTATTCATCTGTGCGCCAACAGTCGAGGCCAGCGCTTCAGGTAGATTACCAACAAGGGAGTCATTTAGCTCTTTGAGAAGATCCCTTTGGAGCCTTGTAAAATGACATAAATAATTCAGCGACCGTAAGGTAAAGGCCGCTGAGGACAGGGTACGCTTCCGCCTATCCATACTCCTAGAATCCTTATTAGGAGGATGAATAGACGCCGAAGCCTCTGCCACGTCCTGCTGTGTGGCAGAAGCCACCACCAAAGCATCTACCGGTACACCCTTTGTGAGAAATTCTTTCTGGGGGGGAGCTGACAAGAATTTATTGGGCCTCGTAGGCACCGGTTCCACGGAATCAGGGTGTTCCCACACCCTTCGAGAAACCAAATCAAGGTCGAAGGGCGGAGACACCCAGGAGGCGGAGGGCTGGGCCCCAAATGCCTTGAGGAAGACCGACTCCTCAGCTGAAGGGGTTTTGGCTTGCCAGTCACCTCTCTGTCTCAGAATCTCCAAGATATCTGAGAAGGAGATATCATCCGAAGATGATTTGGGGGACCCTTCCGCGTCATCGAGGTCAGTATCCGATGTAATAGACTCATCTTGGGAGTCTACGTGCTTCCTCTTACACAATTTCTTCCGTGGGGGTTCGTCCGAAGCAGTTTCAGACGGACCGCCCGGAAGAAGGGAACCCCCGATTGGGGTATCCTCAGGCCCTGGGGCCCGCTGCCGGGGGGCTGCAACGCAACAGAGGCACCAGTCTCCAAATCTAGGGACGGTGAGGTAGAGTCTAGTTGAACCGGCAAAGGCATGGCCAGCGCGCTCCTCATGGCCTCAAAGGCCGGACCTCCAGAATCTGAGGAAGTCACTGGTCTAGAGGCCACGATGGCACTGGGAATTCCAGCAGCCGATGCTCCGAGAGGAAGACTAGGCACCGAAGCACCTAATCCCAAAGTATTCCCTCGGCCCGGCTGTAGAGGTCGAGTACCAAACCCTGAACCGGAGGACAGGGTAGGAAGCATAGTCGGAGCCGAAAAGCCTGATAGGGGTCTCTGCTCCGACCGTATGGCTCCACCTTGCTCCACCACCACCGGCTCCAACAACTCAGAGGAGGTTGGAGGAGGAATCAAGTGTGTCGGGGGGGGGATCGGCTCCGAAGCAAACTGTGCTGGAGCCGAGACCAATTTAGCAAACACTGGAGATTGGAAGAGCCTCTGTAAAACCCTATCCAGGTCCGAATCTGATAGTCTCGAGGATTTAGAGGAGGTAGACACTCGAGAAGACTTTCCTCTCGGCTCCGAGAGAGAAGGGGACCGGCTCTGAAACGGCTCCAATACTGTCGGCGCCGACTCCACCACCTCATGGACCACCATCGGCGAAGAAGCCTTCTTGAGCCGAGGGGGAAGAGTCTGAGCTGCACACTTCCACCGGCTCCGAAGCCATTGGAGCCGATGGAGGTGATTCACCTCTCGATACTCCAACTTGCGGCTCCAAGACAATGGAGCCGGTAGGAGGTATCGAGGCAGACTCTTCGACACTCGGCCCCAAGTCAGTGGAGCCGAGGAAGAAGAGGCCAACTTTTTTTTTTTAGAAGTCGGCTCCGACGGACTTGTCGGAGCCGACGATCTTTTCTTTTTGGAAGCAACAGGAGGATTCAAAGCTTCCTCAAAGGAGGGTTTAATAAGCCCTTTTAAAATGAGCTTGTTCTTACGTTCTTGAAGAACTCTAGCAGAAAAGCATGACATACGCTACAAGTCTCCTGTAGATGTTTCGGCCCCAAACAATAAACACAAATAGAATGGCTGTCTGTTATGGACATTTTATAACTGCACCGAGTGCATTTTTTAAACCCTGACTTTTGTTCTTTAGACATAGTACAGGTACTGCAACAAATAGAGATTACCACAAAAATTAAGCACTATAAAGAAAAAAAGCGCCAACGGAAAAGCGCGAGACTCACTGGCGCAAGCACCAGAAGAAAATTACCTCAGAAGCAACTGACAAATAAGTACAACGGCCCAAAGCCCTCTAATTTAAACGGGCTTGGCCCGAAAGACAAATAACCACAAAGGGACTTAAAATAAACAGTACAAAGGACTTTTGAACTAAATAGTACACAAGAGTAGGGCAAGGGCCCTCTAACTCAAACGGGCCTTGCCCGACAGAAAAAAGGAACAAGTACCAGACGACACTCAAGCACTTAAACTTCACAAATATTATAAAGAAGCTGTTAAAACAGCTGTTTGATTAATATATAGCAAAAAACCCCAAGGTCAAAGACCAATAAAGGTAAAATTAACCACTTAGCTCCAGCCAAGTCGAGACCACGTCCAGCTTGTAAAGCGGCAAACGAGATCTGGGGAAGCAGGTGTAGTGCATCCTGGGATAGGGTATAGCCCAGCCATTGAGAGACTTCGTGCTAGTATATAAGTTGCCGAGTCGGAGCCGATGGATCGGCTCCGAACCCATCTGTCATGAATGTAGGCGAGATAGGATCCCATTACATCTTATATTGAAAGGACTATTAAAACATTCCTTTGAGGAGGAATTGGCATCTTCATCATCCAGCTCTAAATCTCCTTCCTCCTCCAAGAAAGACAGACCAAAAACTACAAAAAGGCGGTCTTCCACCCATTCTGTTTCGTCGGAGCCGCCAGACAAAATTACTAAAGTGGCTACACCCTCATTGGCTCCACTAATTTCGATGCAGACAGAGGTTAGCCTAGTGGATCCATCAGTTTCGGCTCCAGGAACTTCGGAGCCGATAACTGACACTACATCTCGGAGCCGGTCATCTGAAATTCCGACCAGTTTCCCCTACTCTTAGGTAGCCTATATTCCAGCGATCTAGATCCCCACTCTATCTTCCTGGTCCTCTAGGAGCCTTTCTCATGAGGATGTCGAGAGAGTGGTGCGTAGACTGCTTCAGACTTCGGCGCTGGCAAATTTGCTTTTGGCTCCGGAGCTTAATGTGCCTCCACACCTGATCAGTGTTCCTCCGAGCTTCTCTGAGCCTTTGGAGCCAGAGTTGTCAGTGCCTCCGGTTGTGGATAGGTCAGTTCCAGCTACCTCAGGTGGTCTCTCAGTTCCGATATCTGCTCCGACCCTTTCGGTGCCGTCCATGGGGGTCTAGGGTCCTCATCTCTCCTGTCGGGCCTGAGGAGGTCTCTTCGAATCGAACTTCTGTTCTGAGCCTACCTCTCGGTGCTTCGGAGCGGGTGATCTTGGACCCCATATCTGCCTCAGAGCCAATCTCCTCAGTACCGAGGGCTGCCTCTGCATCTTCGGAGCGGAGGGCATCCTCTGAGCCAGGGGGATTGGCCTTCGAGGTGATGAGGAGTGTGCTGTCCAGGTCTTCAGCTTCATCCAGAGGTACTGACACTCTTCCCCCTAAGGCGCCGACTTCAGTCTCCGTTTCCTCTCTCTCCCAACACAGCAGAGACCCGCAGCCTCAGGATACCTCCATGAGTGGTCCCCAGTCTTCCGAGGTCTCCCCAGAATATCTGTCTGAGGAACCACCTAGGAAGAAAACTTGTGTAAGAGGAAACACGTTGACTCCCATGATGAGTCTATTCCATCGGACACTGACCTCGAGGAGTCAGAAGGGTCCCCTAAGTCATCCTCTGATGAGATCTCATTCGCAGATGTCCTTGAGATCCTGAAGCAGAGAGGTGGCTGGCCCACCACATCCCCTTCTGATGAGGAGTCAGTGTACCTGAAGGCTTTCGGGTCTCAACCCTCCTCCTCTTGGTTGTCTCCTCCTTTCGACGTGCTACTGGATTTAATGAGTCGCAAGGTGTGGGAATCTCCTGATTCTGTGGAACAGGTTCCTAGAAGATCAAATAAATTTTTGTCAGCACCCCGGGACAAGGACTTTCTTACTAAGGGTGTTCCAGTAGATGCCATGGTGGTGGCAGCCACCAAAAAGGAACTTGCGGAAACTTCCTCCACTGTTCATCCACCGAACAAGGGGTCGTGAATGAAGGATAGGTATGGGAAGTGTGTCTTTGCTTCAGCGGCTTTTGCTCTTCGATCGCTGAACTACCTGTCCCATTTCACAAGGCTCCAAGAGATCTCCTAAAGGTGCTGAGAGATACTCTACAGGATAACGTATCTGATGCGGTATCTCAGAAGGTCATCTCACAGATGTCTACCCTAAATTCTGTTGTGAACTCCTCCATGAGGCTAATTTTGTATGCAGCGGATGGAGTGCGTAGGGCAGCGGGTTCAGGAGTCTCTCAGAAGACTCTCCTGGATGCGTTTGTGTAACTTTGCGGAGGCCTTTAAGTCTACGTTTACCAACGCCCCCTTTGACGGATCCTCATTATTCGGAACCAAGGGGAAGGACATACTCACCAGGTGCGAGCAGGAAGGAAAAACCCTGTCTGCCATGGGAGTCCATTTTTCCATCCCTTCTAGATTTTATCCCAAAGGGCAGAAGGGGGGCACAATGTGGTTCAAAAAAATCGCAGAGGTTTTTTCAGGATGCACAAGGTGATTCCTTCTCCAGAGGCAGAGGAGGAAATAATGGTAGACGTCACCCTAGAGGTAGAGGAGGCCCACAGAACCAGGGAGACCACGATTCCTTTCGTGGTCGTCCCTATCAGCGCTTCTGAAAGGAGGCCTGACTGCACATCTCTGGAGCCAGTCGGGGGTCATATTTCTTTATACCCAGAAGCCTGGCATGACCATACTCAAGACAAGTGGGTATTAAAGATAATTACCAGAGGTTACCATATTCCCTTCTCTTCTCCACCCCCTCAGACCAGACGAATTCCCAAATGTGCCATCCAATCACAGGGATTCAGCAAATCTAGAAATCCAAAAGTTGCTCATGAAGAGAGTCATCCAACCAGTCCCCGCAGACTAAGTAGGATTAGGGACTTACTCCAGCTTCTTTTTGATGCCAAAAAGAACAGGGGACATGAGACCCATTTTGAATCTCAGAAAATTAAATGGATCTGTACAGAAGTCCAATTTCCTAATGGTCACCTTGCAGTCAGTACTCCCGTTGTCAGGGAAAGACATTTGGATGTGCTGTGTAGACCTCCAAGATGCATACTACCACATCAAAACGGAGTGGGCATCGAGGAGTCACTTACGCTTCCGGCTGGGAGCCGGTCTCACCACAGCCCCCAGGGTGTTCACCAAATGTATGGCAGTGGTTATGGCTCACTTGAGACGTCAGGGATTCCAAGTGTTTCCATTTCTGGATGACTGACTCCTGACTGCCACCACCAGGCATCTACTGTTACAGGCCAGGGACACTACCATTTCAACTTGCCTGCAGTTAGGAATTACAGTAAATTGACAAAAATCTGCATTGTTACCTTCTCAGCATGTGAATTTTATTGGTGCCAAAATAAACACCATGTCAATGAGGGCTTACCTTCCTGTAGAAAGAATTCAGAGTCTAAGGGAACAAGTCTTGAGCTTACTTCCTGTAAGAAAAGTCAAAGCAAAGGTGGTGCTCAAGCTATTAGGGACCATGGCTCCCACAATGACACTAGTTCCATTAGCCAGACTGCATATGGGGGTCCTGCAGTAGTTACTTTTTGCCCAGTGGTCACTGCAGTACCTCCGTCACCCCATCCTGATAACAAATTTGTGCAAACAGGATCTTCGTTGGTGGACCCAGACCAGCAATCTAAACACAGGCAGACCATTTGCCCCCCCCCCCAGTTGCCACTGTGACCACAGATGCCTCCCAGATAGGGTGGGGGGGCATTATCTAGGGAGAACAGTCCAAGGCACATGGCAAGATCACAAGGTTCATTTGCATATCAACGTCTTTGGGATGAGAGCAGTGCTACTAGCATTGCAAGCACTTCACAGCTTTCTCCCTCTAGGGACGATTGTAATCCACTCGGACAACATGTCGGTGGTATGGTACCTAAACAAACAAGGAGGAACCAAATCTTACCCCTTTGCAGAGAAGCTCTTTGAGTGTGGGCGTGGGCAGTGTTTTCCCAGCGCTTTCTGATAGCAACGCACATCCCAGGGAAATCCAACGTCATAGCCGACAGGCTCAGCTGGGCTATTCGGATGCCTCACTAGTGGTCTCTGAGCACACACATTGCAGAACAAATTTTTCGCAAATGGGGTCTGCCTTGCTGCGATCTCTTTGCCACCCCTCTCAATGCCAAATGCAGCAGCTACTTTACCCTGATTACCCCGAAAGGGGAAACACCAAGAGATGCACTCGTTCACGATTGTCCCTTGGGACATCTCTATGCCTTCCCTCCCTTCCCCCTCATATCGAAGGTAATTCAGAAAGCAATATCCTCGGGAAGCAAAATTATCCTAGTTGCTCCTTACTGGCCTCAACAGATTTGGTTCCCCTTTCTCAGACCTTATCTAATGGACGAACCATGGACTCTGGATCCTGTGCCAGATTTATTGACACACATCAGGAGCGTTTCATTCCTCTCTCCACACCCTCAACTTGACAGCTTGGCTGCACTATTCCATCCCTAGTCAGGCTTCATGACTTTTCTCCCGAGGTTGTAAACATTCTGTCATCTTCTCACAAACCTTCTACCAGGAAAATATATGCCAGTAAATGGAAAAGATTCTCCTTTTTGGCCCGTGAGCGAAACCTTGATCCTTGCACAGCTCCCATTTCTGCCGTTTTAGACTTCCTCTTGCAGTTATTCAACCAAGGTTCAGCAGTGTCAACTATTAAAGTCCAGTTGGCAGCCATTTCCACTTTTCATGTTGCTAACGAACCTAATCTTATGGCTCATAGGCTTTGTAGAGCCTTCCTCAAAGGGACCACTTTGCTAAGACCCCCAGGCATGGATCCCGTGGCTCCATGGTATTTGAACTTAGTTCTCCATAAACTTACGTCAAGTCCTTTCGAACCTTCAGCAACAAGTGACCTCAAGTTTTAAACTTGGAAAACTATATTTTTAGTGGCTATCACTTCTGCATGAAGGGTCTCTGAACTGCAAGCTCTTTCCATTAAGCCCCCTTATTTGGTGTTTCATAAAGATAGGGTCTCCTTGCGGACAAACCCTTCCTTTATTCCTAAGGTTTCTTCTGAAGCCAGTATTAATCAGTCTATTGAATTGCCTGTGTTCTTCCCTAATTTTTCTAACAAGGCAGAGTACAAATTCCACCAACTGAATGTGCATAGACAGTTGCGTTTTTATCTGGACAGAACTAAAGATTTCAGAAGGTCAGATCAGTTGTTTGTCCCCTTTTCAGACGGGGACCTTCTAGTTTCTAAGGTCACAATATCTCACTGGATTTCCAGTTGCATTCGATTTGTCTGTTCCTCCAGTGGTAAAGATCTTCCTTTCAAGGTGAAAGCTCATTCTACCAAGTCTGTGTCTACCTCTGTAGCTTTTCAGGCTAAAATCCCAATAGACAACATTTGTGCTGCAGCAACATGGGCTTCACCTCACACATTTATTACTCATTACAAGTTGGATATGGCTTCTAGGAACAGGTCTTCCTTTGGTTCCACAGTACTCCGGAGCATTTTCCAATGAGCCAGCCAAGATGAAGGTACTAGGGACACTGTCCCAAGTGTAAGAATGACGGCGAGATAGGACTACAGAACATAAAGGAGTTATGTACTTACCATAACGTTAGATATTTGTAGTCCATCTCGCCCTTCATTCTTACAAATCCTCCCTCCTGCCCCCTCCTTGAGGACCTGGGGGTAGAGTGCCTACTGCTTTCTTGTTAGTCCTTTCGATTTGGTTTGTTCTTTGTCTCTGTATTTTTCTCCTTGCAGCAAACAAGATCTGGGGATTGTTAATGATGCATGATGGGATACCCCCTAGCCACGAGCCAACCAGAAGTTTTTGAACTAGAGTATGGCCGAGTCAGAGCCGAGGTTCGGCTCCAGTCCCAAGTTGTAAGAATGAAAAGCGAGAAGGACTACAAACATTGAACGTTATGGTAAGTACATAACTTCTTTTTTCCCCACATCTCATCTTTTATTTCTACTTTTTTTAATTTCATTTTATCTCACACACTAGCTATCCCTTCTGAAGAAATGTCTAGCTTCCCTAAATTCTCCAATCAGTTCCACTACCCATTCCTTAAATTCCTATCTTTTACCCTGCATCTTTATCTCAGTTTTTATCAGTGCGTGATCTGAAAATAGTTATTGAATATATTTCAAAGCTTTCAGTTAAACACACTTGTTCCTATGAAATATAATTTCTAACCAGCCTAACCCACTTGTACAGTGAGGAATATTATGTAAGTTCAGAGCTCATACTACGAATTAAAATCTTCAGAAATCTGTCTTCTTTTGTTATGTTTTCCCTTCTAGGCCTTTTGATACAGCCTAAATATTGCAAAATTCCAGCCCCTACCCATAAATAACATTACCTGCTGAAAGCTGATTATTTCTCTCAAAATTTGCTTAAGCTCCATAATAGCAGATGATGTCCTTCTATTCTCATGTTGCAGTATTCCAAACCCTTTGGTTTTCCTCTCTTGCTACCTGAACATCCAGCCAGTGTACAAAAGCTTCTTGTCACTGCACCAGGCCAAATCCAGAGATCAACAATGACTCAGCAGCCTCACCCCCACCCCCACCACAAAGTTAGGAGGAGGGCTGTCTCTTTTCAAATGTACCTGGACCTTCATCACCTCAGACAGATTCTAGACATTATTGCAGATGGCTATAGACTCACTTTCAAAGAGCATTTAAAATACTCAGGTTATCCAGATGTACCCCAAAGTCAAAAAACAGAGGCCTTGGCTCAAATCCATATACAGTGTTCGCAGAGAGCAGTCAAACAAGTTACCACTGCCCAGCAGGGAAAAGGATTCTATTCCAGGCTCTTCCTAGTCCCCAGAAAGGAAGGCTTGTGGTGCCCCATCTTGGATCCTCATTCAATTCCTCTTGGTGCCAAAGTTCAAAATGTTAACCCTCCAAAAACTGCTGCCAATATCATCCCCCATGACCTCATGGTCTCTCTAGACCTAAAAGATGCTTATCTGCACATCCCTATTCAGGAGTCCCACATAAGATTTCTTTGCTTCAGGGCAGGATCCAGTCACTGTCAGTTTTCTGCACTGCCCTTTGGCTTATCTACAGCACCAAGAGTGTTCACAAAGTGCCTAAGTGCCTAGCACCAGCAGTAACCTTCTGCAGGACCAAGGGGATACCAATCTATCCTTACCTGGACAAACTGCCTCATACAGGCTACATACAGATCAGGACAAGGTCATCAAGGACCTCAAATTCACCCAGGACCCACTTTCCTCACTGGGCTTCACAGTGAACCTACAGAAATCCCACACTTCACCAACAAAAAAGTTATCTTCCTGAGGGAGCTTTTGGACTCCTCTCTCCAAAAGGCTTTCCTCCTTGTAGAAAAAGTCTCCTTCCTGACGTTATTTCTTCCACAGGATCCAATTGAAAAATAGCATCTGGGATACATGGCCTCATGCATCCGCATAGTTCCCCTTACCAGTCTGCACCTGAGGAAGCTCCAGTGGTACCTGAAGAATGTCTGGTGCCAGAGCTCACAGTCCCTAGAGACCAAGATGTCCCGATCCTCTGCCTCAAAACAGAGTTTGCTTCCAGAATCAGGGTCTCCCCTTCAAAATCTCCCCTTAGGCTCAAACCCTAACCACAGATACCTCAGAGACAGCATGGGGGGCTCACTTCCAGAACTCCCAAACCCAGGGAAAGTGGTATTCCAGATCCAAGGACAGATGCATCAACTGGAAGTAACTCATGGCAGTATTAAGGGCCTATTAGCTTTCAAGGAAAATGGACCCCAGGTGTCATATTACTCAAAACAGACAATATCACAGTTATGTAGTACGTAGACAGGGTGGGACACATTTTTACCCCCTGCGCAATCTAGCAATGCAAATCTGGGAAACCACTCAGTCTAAGGACTTGCACCTGATAGCACAATACCTTCCAGAAGTTCAAAATGCTCTGGCAGACTATCTCAGCAGAAACTTGATGGATCCTCAAGTGGCCATCTGCACTCAGATTTTCCAGTCCATAACCCAAACGTGGGGAATTCCACATGTGGACCTCTTTGCAGTCAAAGAGAAAGCACACCTGCAAAACTTCTGTACCAGGAGCAAACAGGAGACAGCTCGGAAAACAGATATCTTTTCCTTCCCTTGGGCAAAGCTTTTCATTTATGCACCCCCCCATACCCCTTCCTCCTCTGGTTCTGCTCAAGATAAGAGAAGAGGGCCCATTCACAATTCTTATAGCTTCAGACTGGCCCAGACAGCATTGATACCCCCTTCTCCTCGAACTTGCCAACCAGGGCCCCTGGCTACTCCGTCAAAATACTAAATCTCCTTTCCCAGCATGAGGGAAATATTGTGCACCCCAGTCTGCAGGCACTCAACCTTGCAGCATGGATGATCTGACAACAAACCACAATGGGGTTGGCCTAAGTAAACAAGTGTTAGACAGCCTCAAAGAATATATAAGGCCTAGCACCAGGAAATCCTACTCTGCTAAGTGAAAAAGATTTTCTATTCGGTGCAAAGATCACCAACTAAATCCCAAATCAGCACAGATTTCCAGCATCCTGGAATACCTGGCTGGCCTGCTGAATCAGGGACTATCTCATTCTTTCATTAAAATCCATGCATCTGCTATCTCTGCGTATGTGCCCTCTCACCCTTCTTTTCTCCCATCCACTCTTAAAGCAATTTCTTAGGGGAGTAATCCACATTACACCACCCAGAAGGAAACCTATTCCTACTCCTTGGGATCTTAATTTTGTGCTAGAGAAACTGACCTTGCCCCCCTTTGAGCCAGCAGCTTCTGCTGACTTAAAGTTCCTGACATGGAAAACAGTTCTAGCTATCACCTCAGACAAGGAGGGTTTCTGAGTTGCAGGTCCTCATAGCAGTGGAACCTTTTCTTATCTACAACATGAATAGGTTCTCCTTCAGAACCAATCTGTCCTTTATGCCCAAAGTGGTCACTGACACCGCTTTGAATCAGGCCATCCATCTCTGTACCTTCTTCCCCAATCCACAAAACAAAGGGGAGAGCATTCTGCATTCCTTGGATGTGCACAGACAGCAATATTTCTATCTGGACAAGACAAAACCTTTGAGAAAGACTGATCAGCTTTTCATTACCTTTGCCTGTAGAAAAGAAGTCAAGCCTGCTGTAAGCAAACTATTTCCAAATGGATTTTTCACGGCATTTGCTTTTGTTATAGCCCAACACGGCAAAGTGGCACAAGTAGGGATAACATCTCATTCCACCAGGGTAACTGCTACTTCCACTGCCTTTCTAAAGGGTGTTCTCACCAAGGACACCTTGGACACTGCCACCTGATCCTCAGTGCATACCTTCACCAAGCACTTCTACCTGGCATTCTTCTCCAGGTCTAGAGTAGATTTGCCACTGCTGTCCTGCAGGGCATCCTCTTCCCCTTAAGACACCTTCCTTCCTCATTTCAGCTTTGGGAATCTTCCCAATAGTAAGGACTGCAACAATGAAACACAAAGAACATAGTACAGCTGTGTACACTTATAAATGTAGATGTTCAAGTGTGTTCACTGTTGCAGTCATTTTTCCCTCTTACCAACACCCTCAGCCTACTATGTAAGTTGATCCTGTTTTGGTACTCAACTAAGGGACCCCTCCTTGGGCTCCCTTCTTACATCAGGTTCTCCTTTGGATACCTCCTATCTGCTTAGGGCTCCTCCTAGTTGAGGGCAAGAAAACACTGGTTTCATGACGCAGGCTAGCTACCTTTATTCCTGAATGCACTGAAGTTGTTCAAGACATCTGCCAGCCTGGGAGCCAGAAAAAATTTTCTCTGGTAGTTAGGATGGCCGAGAGATTTCACAGCAAGAAATCCCAACAGTTAGGACTGCAACAGTAGATACACTCGACCATCTACATTTATGTTAAGTGTACACAACTGTACTTTTGAGGTGAAATATAAATACTTGCCAGTGTAATCATCCTCTCCTACCAATAACCTTTTACTAGTGAACAGTATTGTCTTTTTTCCTCTATCACTGTAGAAGCCCCTCAAACAATCAGTATTTCCTTTTTTCTTTTGTCACTGATATTGTGCTGAATGCCCACCCTGAAATCCTTTTTTGTCAAATTCACATGCTCATTTCTATCCAAATGTGTATGTTCATCATGATGATCACTGCTGCAGTAGCATTATCTCTATGGGTTATATCCTGCATGGACTGTAACAGATGACCAGCTTCCAAAGCTCCAGGACACATTCCACACACTCAAATAGTCAGTCAGCTGAAGCTGAGCTGACTAAAAAGACTGGTTTGGGCATTAAGTCCTTCAGAGCTTTCCTGTCACTAAAGAGTATGTTCATCTGAGGCCTTTGAGGATCGACAATTGGCTTGTGCTGTTCTTTTTGTTTGTTTAGTAATACTTTCCTGTTCAGGAACATTATTTTCAAGATAAGAGTCTGTGTTTTAACAGACTGTATTGTACTTTTAAATAAGAGTGCACTTTTTTCTTGTCAGTATAAAAGGTGTTTAAAGTAACTGAATGTGACTTCACATTTAATCTGCTTTTGCTGCTTGTTTTCCACAGGGAAGAGGCATTTTCCACCACAGCAAGCTAATAATCTGCCGCAGCCACAGGGGGTGACTCTGCTGTGGCTATTGTTTGTTCCTCAAACCACTTTTGTTTTACCATGGATCTCTCTGATGTAGCACCTACAGCTGCTATAGACTGGTGGTTAGCCATGTCCTCTGCGACTGATGAGGTTCCCGCAGTGTGCCGGGGAGCGCCACTGTCATTGGTCCTGCAAAAGGAAACTGGGAAGACTTCCCTGTATTGTCAGAATGTTGTGTCCATTCCTGCAGACGCTGCTGTTGCCACAGTTGACCTGTCAAAAACAGGAAAAATAAATGTGTATCTGCTCCTCCCTAAATTTCCTTAGACAGGAGTAGTTTACCTAGTCTGGCCCATGGTTTAATTCTGGCTATTGATTCTTTTCTCCTTGTGGAGGTTTCTTTTTCTCTGAGACTGTTTCCATAAAGTGCCAGTTGTTTCAGTGGGAGGACACTGAGGTTTCTCAGCCCCTCAGAAAATACTATGAGCTGTTACAGAAGGAATTTCCAGAATATTCACCCATTCCTCCAGTTCTGTTAGCTTTGGAGGATGTGTTTCACTGCCTGCAATTGTCCTGATAGTCAGCCTGCTGTCCCTAGAAGGCATATAGAATGTATAAAGTTCTTCAGTCTTTTTAGTTTTTACACTCTTCCCAAACCTGACCAAACATGTATACCTTTAGTTAATCCTACTGCTGCTAAACATTTAGTTAATTCCAACCCTACTTTTTCTGTTAAGGATTGTAACATTATTGAAAACTATGGGGAAAAAGTGTATGAAACCGCAAATTTGTTTTTCAGAATGTTGGAACTGTCGGGCTCATATGTTAGTTTATTCTGAGTAATTGTGAGATTATGGGCAATGTTTTATTTGCAGTTTCTTCTTATGAGGAAAAATCTTCTTTAAATAAGTTAGTTTCTTCAATTGTTGTACTCACTGCTCATTGTTTATAGTGTATGTGTATGACTCAGTGCTTCTTCCAGGGCTATGACTACTGGTACTGTTTTGAGGAGGCTCGTTTGCTGTGTTCTCAAAGCCTCTCAGATGATTTAAAAATGATATTTTAAATTCTCCTTTAGATAGTTCATAGGTGTTTACTAGGTTAATGGCCCTGGAACCTTTACAAGCCTACCCCATAAGATTACACTGACGTTGTGCCACCTAACCTTAGTTCCCTGTGCCTCTGTTGAGTAGAGTCACTGGAGTGATCCCAGGGTGAATTTTCTATTTCACATCCACTCATCAAGATTTCTCTTGAAGAGGGCCAGTGAGGTGCTCTGTTTGACATGTATGGGCAGTCTATTCCATAGCATGGGCAGTCTCTGGGTTATGAACCTGTTCCTCCAGCACATTGTTGATTGTGGTAATGAGGTTGAGGTCTCTGGAGCGTGTGGTGCAGAGGGATTGGGATTTCTTTAGATGTAGCATTTCTAACAGAGCTGGGTCAGATGTGGCTTTGTAAGTCAAGCAGAGATTGCCTCTAAGTAGGCGATATGAGACAGACTTGTTGGAGTTTTTTGAGTCTGTCCATATAGGACAAGTGTTTAAGGCCTAGGATCCTCTCTGTGAGGTACTTTTGTGGCTTCCCAGGGATCACATCAGTCGCCCTGCTAGACCGGGGTCCAGGGAAGTAAATAGTGTGGGAAGAGATATCCAGGTAATTGTTATGGCTAGACTTGTATAGACCCTAGGGCCAATAGCCTAGTACCAACCTATGAACCTCTCCAGTTGTTGCAGGTGTCTAGTAAGGTACATGCTAAATGGGGCATTGTACAATTACTTCCTCTTTCTTCTTGGATGCAAAACCCTTAGTAATAAGATGTACCACATGGAAGGACTTTCTGACCACAGTGGCATTGTGGTGGTCAAAAGATTGCTGTCAATCTGTGTTCCCAAATCTCTTATAATGCCTTCTGTGTTCAGTGGACTACCATTGATGTGGTAATTCATGGAAACTGGGTTTTTCCCAAAGGGGATGACTACACATTTTTTGGCATTGAGCTTAAGGCCATGGTTCTGACACCAGTCGTTGGTCTCAGTGAGGCATTTCTGTAGGATGTCAGCATCACTTAGGGAGTTAATAATGGCTCCTAACTTGCAATCGTCTCTGTACTTTGTCAGCCAGAGTCCCTTCGTGTTTGCCTGGACTTCAGAGAAGTAGGTACCAAACAGGAGAGGACCCAGGACCGATCTCTGTGGGACTCCACTCGTGACTGGTTGGCAGTCTGACTTGGTCAGCTACTTTCAAACTGTGGGTTCTATCTGTGAGCCAATTTGCAACCCACCTAGAGGTATAGGGGTTGATGCCTAGCTTAGTGAGTTTTTCTATGATTCCTGAGTGGGGAATGAACCACCTTTCCTTCATCCACAGCTCTGGTGACTGACTCAAAGAAATTGACAAAGTTGAGCAGGCATGATCTACCCTTCACAAAACCAAACTGTGTGGGATCCTGAGTTTGGAGATTCCCTATATCATTGTTTATTTGGTCCATGATGATGCGTTCCTTAGTTTGGCATATCAGACTTGTCAGGCTAATGGGGCAATAGTTCCCAGGGTCTGTAGTCACTCCTTCTTTGTGGAGAAGGATGACTGTAGCAGTGTGCCATTCGGTAGGGATAAAGCCTGAGGTGAGGCTGTGATTGAACAGGGCACACAGGTGAGGTACCAGTTCACTCTGTAGTTCATGTAGAACACACCCAGGGATGTTGTCAGGTCCCATAGAAGCTGTATTATTGGCCTTGGATAGTGCTGTTTTAACCTGTGCAGCAGTAATACTGTGGATGCCTGGCAATCTGCTGATGATGTTATTGGTCCTTTGGGGGTGGGGGTGGGGGGTAAAGTTGGTACTGAATCTGCCGACCGGCCAGTATATTGGCAAAATCTGTTGGTTCTTTATACGAGATACCATTGTGTAGTTGCACAGAGCAAATATGGGTATTGCCATGGAGATTCTTTACATAACTATAGAAGGCCTTATGGTTGTCTTTGCTATCTGCTGCAATTCTGTTCTCATAGCTAGCTTTAGTGGATTTGATGAGGGATCTCAACTTTTTGTTGAGGCTGATAAGGGAGTTTTTCCAGTCTTAGGACTTCACCTTATTCCGCAACAAATTCCTCCTCCTGTTGTAGAGTTTTTTTATGGCAGGGGACCACCAGATTGGCTTCCTTTTTTTTTTCTGAGGAGAGCGTCTTGGTTCTATTGGGTATGGTGAGATCCATGCATTTGTGTACGGGTTCGTACAGTGCATTGGTGTATGATTCGGCGGTCATGCAACTATTCTCCATTTGCATGGGGTGCCATGAAGTTAGGCACCTCTGGTTTTAGGAGCCCAAAGTTAGCTTTGGAGAAGTTTTTCATGGTGGTTACTTTTGTGGGGGGGGGGGGGGATTTCCAAGGTGATTAGTTTGTGGTCAGATCTAACCAGGGAGGCGTTGACTATAGGTGTAGAGCAACACTCACCTATGTTAGTAATGACCAGGTCAAGTATGTTGCTACCTCTAGTGGGGTAAGAACGAGCTGGTCCAGGGCATTGAAATTAATTAATTCCAGGAAACATTTGGGCAAGTGTTTTGGAACATGAGTAGTTTTCCCAGTTAATGGAGGGATAGTTGAAGTCACTGAGTATGAGAGTGTTAGGTTGGACCCTAATATTCTCCAAGGTGCTTAGGAACGTGGAGTGTGAGTCTTGGGACATGGTTGGGGACCTGTAACAGGCTACGACTTGAATTGCTGTCTTACCCAGTGTTAGCTGCACCTGAAGTATCTCTGATGTGTTATGTTGGGCTACCAGTCTGGAGGTATGCGCATCCTTTATGAGTATGGAAACACCACCACCTTTGGAGCTTCGGTCCAATTCTGGGACCGAAAGATGTGGAATGAGTTATAGCCTGGTAGTGCAGGGGTGCTTTCTGCTGCCTTGAACCAGGTCTTGGTTACAGCACAAATGTCAGTGTTGTCCATTTTAAGGAGAGCTTCGAGCGAGTGAATTTTGAGATTTAGACTTCTAGTGTTGAGCAGCATGACTCTCAGATTGCATTTATTTGTAGCTGTTACTGTGGTAATTTGGTCTTTGGAACACCGCCTAAAAAAGGCACAATAGGGGTGGCAAGAGCCTTGGCCAGTATCCAGAAGCTCAGGGGTGACAGATGCAGTCCATCTCTGGCAAAGCATTGAGGTATGTCAGTCATGTCATCCCAGGCAGACAGATACTGGATCCCCTTAGATTTTAGAATGACACCAGAAACTTAGCCAATTGTTGAAATCAATCATTTTCTGCTTGTACTGTGGTATAATTCTGGGTGATGGTAGGATGCTGCTCAGGGCTAGGGTCATACCCGCCTGGGCTACATAATCCGAGAGCTCCTCCATGTCTTTTTTTCATGTAGTCCAGGGAGGTATGTCTCAGTTCATTCACACCCACATGTATAATGACAGAGTCATATTTGTACCTGTTGTTGACGGACCTGAGTGCGTACATTATGTGGCGGATCCTGGCACCTGACAGGTAGCTGACTGTTACTTTCTCCTTATTCAGCCTAGTGAGTGGAACATCAGTGTGCCTCACTATGGAGTCACCTATGACTAGTGTGCTAGGCATGCTGTTTTGCCTTAGGGGCTTTAGTTGAGTGGCACACTGTTTAGGAGAGTTGTGTCTCGTGATTAGTGTTGTGTTGTGGTGGTTGAGTACATTTCTGCCTTGGAGGTCTCTGCTGTTTGGGTAGATTTTTATTGAGAGACTCCACGAAAGTGGGTGTGTGGTTTGTGTTTTTTGGTGGAGGCAGTGTTAGTGTATGTTCTGGAGGGCTGTGTATTCCATGTGGTGTGATCCACGTGTTGACCTTCTTTTCTTGAACAGCTATTCCAGTCTTGGCTGGAGAGTGCCTGGCTTCCAATTTGAATATATAAGTGCATCTCTCGCAAGTCTTGTGTACAGGAGGCAGTTGCTACATTGCCTCAGGATGCCCAAGTTCACCAGGTTAATAGGGGAAAGCACAGGGAACCGACCTTTAGACATGCCTGGAGGGGTGGGCATTAATAATAAATACTAGAGCGGTTTCCTTATAGAACGTTTAGTGCTGGTAGTATTTTTGTGTACTACAGTAACTGCTACAAGAAGTCTAGTATGGTAAAGTGCTAGACTAATAAGCTAATAAAAGTGCAGGAGAGGAGAGAACTAGCAGATCTAAGGAAAAATTGAAGAGCAGACTTTGACCCCTCAGAAGCTTACAAACAGTCCTGGATAGAGCAAATCTGTATCTGGACTACACTAGATACAGGAAAGGCAGGAAACAAGCGCAAACACAGGCTTTTAAACCAGAAAGTTGAAAGAGATGGAAAAACTGACCAAACGGCCAATAAACTACAAATTCTGGGCCAGAAACTACTCCTGTTGTGGTAGTTAGGCTACCTAGTGCTTACCACTCACACTGACAAGCTAGAAGGCTGCTTCCCTCCGACACAGAAAGGCTTGGGGGGCTCAGAAGCTTACAAACAGTCCTGGATACAGCAAATCTGTATCTGGACTAGCCTAGTTATAGGAAAGGCAGAAAACAAGTGTCAATGCAGGTAATTTAGTTTTTGGTTCCTGTGCTGCAGAAGTGATCAAAAAGTATGATGAAAGGGGTAAGTTGTTAGAGGAATGATTTTTCAGCCCTCCTTTTCCAAAATTTCTAAGAGTTTGCCTAACCACTCATCCAATTTTGGCAAAAATCAAAATAAACAGTCACAACAAAATGCAAATAAACATACATTTAAGAATAAATGGCAAGGGGGTTAAAAAGGAATTCAGGAATCCCTCCCAAAACCAAGGACAGTCCAGCAAGTCCGAAGCAAGCCATCTAAATACGGGAAAATGTTATCTTCACAGAGTCTTTGTCGAAGTGTCAGGAATCTTACACTAGTGTGAGATCACTCTTGCATAAGCTGCGGTTCCAGTAGAATATTCAAAAGTCTTCTTCACACAAGGTTGTGCTGTTGTGTCAGCTAGGGTTTAATTTTAGCTATTGATTCTTCTGTCTTTGTGGAGGATTCTCTTTCTCTGAGACTATTTCCATAATGTGCCAGTTTTTTTCAGTTGCAGGAAACTGGGGTTTCTCAGCCCTTCAGAAAATACTGTGAGCTGTTACTGAAGCAATTTCCAGAATATTCTCCCATTCCTCCAGTTCTGTTAGCTTTGGAAAATGTTTCACTGCCTGCTGGCCTTAAAAGGCATCTAGAATGTATAAAGTTCTTCGGTCTTTTTAATTTTTTTACACTCTTCCCAAACCTCACCAAAGGGAAAAATAGATGTAGATGTGTTCCTAAGGATTTCCAGTCAGATTTCAAGTCACTGGGAGGGAATAAGTCATGGTTTTGGGTCTCACAGCATCTATGATTCTCATGATACCCTTGGTAAGACATCACATGAGAAAGATACAGTGGTATCTAAAGTGTCTTTGATCCCAGCACCAACATCTTTTGTTTTTTCAAGTCCCTGTACTGGGGTTTGTCAAAGGAGAAATCACTAGATGGAGACAGCAAATTTCCCTAAAGGCAGTTCTCCCCTTCTTCCTCCCTGCTCCAAAGCAGTCAGTTACTACAGATACCTTGGACTTTGCTTGGGGAGCAGTGTCAGCAGTGATAAAGGGATAAAACTGAAAGGTGTGAGGGACACCAAGGACAGACTCAAGCACATAAATATAAAAGAGATGAGTGATCTGATCAAGGCACTCAACACTCTGAATCATCTGTGGTCCCGAAGACTTCATGAAGGTGTTATAAACAGTACCACAATCATGTGGTACATCAACAAGCAAGGGGGAACCAGGTTATACCCCCTTTGCAGACTAGCCATACTAACTTTGGATATAGCTTCACAGCACAGTCTTACACTGCATGTTTCTTATATTCTGTTAGACCAAAACTGTGTGCTAAACAGGACATGGGCAGACCCTCATGAATGCAAACTAGATCAGTGGGTCTTCTAGGGTTTAATCATTCTGTAGGGAGTTCCTCAAGTAGATCTGCTTGCCTTCTCTCCAAACAATAAGCTAGCAAGATTCTGCTCCCAGGATTCCATGCAAGAAGGCCTGGAAGACAGATGCCTTTTCTTTTCTATAGACAAGAATGTTTCCTGCATGCTTTTCCACCCTTTCCATTGATATCTAGGTATATCTGAAGATTCAGAAGGCATCCGCCAAGATCATTGTAGTGACTCCTTTCTGACCCAGGTAACAGTGTTTCTGCCATCTTTTGGAAATGGCCAGGGCCAGTTACCACCATCTTTCTCACAGAATGGATCTTCTCACACAAGATCCAGGGGGGTGATACATCCTGACCACTATCAACTTCACTTGACTGCCTGAATGATGGGATCTTAATTCCCTTTAGGCACCCATTTACTGAGAATGTGCAGTAGGTACTAATGGAGGCAAGAAACCCTGCTACTAGAAAATCATATAGTAACAAATGGAAAAGGTTTTCTAGTTAATGTCAACAACAAAAGCAGCATCCATTCTGGGCTAGCTGTTCTCTAGTTTTACAATATTTGTGTGAGTTGATATCCTTTGGCCTTTATTACTGAGTTGTCATGGTTCATTTATCTGCTATTTCAGCATGTCTGCCCATGGATCTTCCTCTTTCAATGAATTCTCACATGAAAATGTTTTTCTTTGGATCTTAGTTTTGTGTTAGTGAAACTAACACTGCATTTGAAACAGCTAATCAGGGTGACTTGAGGTTCTTAACATAGAAAACAGTTTTGCTGATTGATCTGACCTCTGCAAGAAAAGTATTTGAGTTGCAAGCTCTTATGGTGAATCAGATCTATCTCTTTTTCCACATAGATAATTTTTCTTTGAGAACTAATCCTTTTATGCTTAAAGTGGTATCCAAGTTTACTTTAAGGCAAACTGTCAATCTCCCAGTTTTCTTTCCTGGACCAAAACACGAGTGGGAGAGGAATCCCCATTTCATAGATGGCCTCTGACAACTGAGGTATTATGTTGAGAGAACTAAATCTTTCAGATCTTTGGATCAGTTCATTTCTTCTGAAGGTAAGAGGAAAAAGCAGTCTTTGTCAAAGCAGACTATTTCCAAATAGCTGTCACCTTTTGTTATACTTCACCACAAGAAAACTGTTTCAGGCAGGGTCAAGGCCCATACTGCCAAGGCCTTGGCTTCATCTGTGACTTTTTGGAAAGGGTGGATTCAAGAAGCAGCAACTTGATCCTCTGTACATAGCTCTACAAGCTTGATTCCTTCTCTAGGTATAGATCAGGCTGTACTAGGACCATTCCCCTGGGGCTTCTACAGCCTTCTCCTCCCACTTCCGAAATATACTAAGCTAGTGTAATCTATTAGTATTTATTTATCTATTATCTATTAGCAGCGATCAGCATGACAAACATGCAGTTGTGTAAATAAACTTACCATAACAGTAGATGTTCAGATAATCACTGCTGCAGTAGCTGCTGTCTCCCTCCACCCTTTTTCTGGTGTTTTGTTTATGCCAGGTTGCGGACATTTATTTATTTTTTGTTCCTAGCAGTCTCCCTTTTTCTATTGACATGAAAGCTTTGAAGTGCTTGCAACCAAGCCCTGCTTTTTTGGTCAGCGCAGCACGAGCTAACTGATCGTTTGGGCACATTGAACATGCCCTGAAGCTTTGGAAGCTGGCCATCTGTTATATCCTAGGCAGGATATAACCCATATAGCCAAGGCTACTGCAACAGTGATTATAGGAAGTTACTAGACTACTGGCCCTGAGGCCCTTATAAGCCTAGCCAAGAGTTTAACCCATGCGTAGACAAATCAGCACCCGATGCCCCTGTCCAGCAGGGACACTGGTGGAATTCCAGGGATGTATTTTCCATTTCTCATTCAGTTATCCAGATTGCACTTAAAAAGGGTAAAGAGGTACTCTGCTTGACGTGGAGAGGGAGTCTATTCCATAGATGGAGGAGTCTCTGGAACACAAACCTGTCCCACCAGCAAGTCCTATTGATGTCACAGACCAGGTTGAGGCCGCATATGCGGGTTACTCGAGTGGAGCTTGACTTGAGGATATTTAGCAGTCCCATCAGGGCAGGGTCCAAGATCGCCTTGTATGCCAGACAGAGGTCACCTCTGAGCAGTCTGTATGAAACACAGTAGAGGCATAAGGCTTTTAGCCTACCTATCTGTGTATGGCAGATTTTTGAGGCCTTGGATTCTCCTGGCGAGAAAACTCTGTGGTCTCTCCAGCTGCTGCATGTGCTTTGCGAGGTACATGCTGAATGGGGCATTGTACTCAATAATGGGCCTTATAAGAGAAGAATACAGGGATGTTATGACCTCTTTGTCCTTAGATGAGATACCCTTATTTATGAGGTGGGTCATGCAGAAAACTTTCCGTATAATGGAAGCAACATGGTGGTCAAAAGTCAGGCTTCTATCAATCTGGGTGCCCAAGTCCTTCATGACTGACTGCGTGCTTAGAACATTGTCATTAATGTGATCATTTGTGGTGACATCTTTCTCCCCAAAGGGGATGATGATGCATTTTTTTGTATTCAGCTTGAGGCCATATTTCTGGCACCAGTTATTTGTTTGGGTGAGACCCTGTTGGAGGATGTCCATGTCACAAGGGGAATTGATGACAGCTCCCAACTTGCAGGCATCTGCAAACTTGGTCAGCCATAGCCCACTAGTTTTGGCCTGTACCTCAGAAAAGTATATCCCAAATAACAGAGGCCCCAAGACCAAACCCTGGGGTACGCCACTCAGTATGGGTCTAGTGCTTGAGGTGGCTTCCCCTATTTTGACTAGGTGGGTACCATCACTGAGCCAGTTGGCTACCCATCTGGTAACATACGGATTGATGCCTAGTTGAGAGAGTTTATCTATTATGCTCGAGTGGGGAATAGTGTCGAAGGCTTTGGCTAGGTCAAGGTAGGCGATGTGCACTTCCCTCATCCATGGCTTTGGTGGCTGTCTCAAAAAAGTCAACCAAATTTAACAGACATGACCTTCCCTTGATGAAGCCAAACTGTGTGGGATTGAGTGTTTGGAGGTTGCCAGTGTCCTTGTTAATGAGGTCCGTGATAATCTGTTCCATGGCCTTGCAGATCAGGCTAGTTAGGCTGATGGGTCTATAATTTCCCAGATCAAAGGACGCTCCACCTTTGTGTAAAGGGATGACAGTGGCTGTCCTCCACTCAGCTGAGACAAAACTGGTACTCAGGCTTTGGTTGAATAAGGTGCCTAATGGTGCTGCAAGTTCCTGCCTGAGTTCATGTAATATGCAGCCTGGGTTGTTATCAGGTCCCATGGAGGCTGTATTTTTTGCTTTTGAGAGAGCAGTAAAGACCTGATCCTAGATATAAGGGGAAGGGGGCAGGTACTGGGAATGTCCTGATTTACTAATGGGGGGGGGGGGCAGAGGGTTGAAATTTTTGCTGAATCTCTCCGCCAGCAAGTTTGTTATATCTACGGCATTTGTATATGTGGTGTCCTTGACCATCAGTTCTGAACAGATTTGGGTGCTACCTTTGATATTACGGACATATGTGAAGAAGGCCTTATGATTGCCTCTAGTAGATGTGGCCAATTTGGACTCTGTTTGCTTTGGAGGATTTCACTAGTGCTCTTATTAACTTACTTAGGCTAAGGAGAGATTGCTTCCATTCGGGTACCTGCTCCTTCTTGGTCCTGGTCAGCAATTTTTTCCTTTGTTATAGAGTTTATTTATTGCAGATGTCCACAAGACAGGTTTACTCTTCATTGCGGAGAATGATTTAGTCCTTTCAGGTATTTCCCGATTCTATGCATCTGTATAAATGTTCTTATATCAAGTTGGTATAGTTTTGGATACTGGTGCCAGTTCCTGGAGGGGGGAGGAGGCTGTGAAGCTGTTTTCAGCTTTGGAGAAGTTTTTTTGATTGACCCTAGCTAGAGGGGGGTCGGGGGAGATGGTGACTTCAAACATGACTGCTTTATGGTCGGATCTTACAAGGGAAGATGATACTGTAGGGATGCTGCAGTAGTTACTCCTGTTGGTTAACAAGTCCAAGATAATAACACCTCTTGTGGGGGTATCGACTAACTGTTCCAAAGCATTTGCATTGACAAAATTGAGGAATCTCTGGGCATTTGTGTTCTGGCAAGAGTAGTTCTTCCAGTCTACATTTGGGTAGTTAGTCACCCAGGATCAGAGTAAAGGGTTGAATCTTGATAGATTCAAAGAGGTCCAGATAGGCAGTTGGGGCATCTTGGATCAGATTTGGGGGCCGGTAGCTAGCTATGATTTGTATGTGGGTCTTGTCAATAGTTAGCTGCACCTGGAGCGTCTCCTGTGCATCATACTGTTTGACCAGTCATTCTAACATGTACTTTTATGGCATCAAAAATACAGTTGGAATTTCCCATTATGATGCATTTTACTAGTAACTGCCATGCAGTCACATTCACAGAAGTTATTGCAGTATGGGATGGTGTCAGTCTTTTTCTTGTGTTGTTGTATAGAAATTACCAGATAGTTTGTGTGTGAGACAACTGTACTTTCCTGAAACAGGGCTTTTTGCATTGCTTAATATAATTTAGTACTCTCTGCTTTTGTCTGTACCCGTAAGGGCATTCATCTTCTGCTTCGTATCTCCATTTGAACCAGTGTTACATTTTTCAAGACCTGAATACACTCAAAAAAACTAAATAGAGACAAACTTCCAAAAGGCTTTGAGTTAGATTTACAGTAAAATGATTGAATGCTGTGAAGTGGACAAAATACATTGGTTGCTTAGAAAATTTAAACCACATTAAGCTATGACCATGAGAAAAACATTTTGATTTTAATTGGTATAAGCCAGTTTTATTTATAACCTTATATTTAGTTCCTGTGTTTTGTTTGAACTTAATTTATTAATAAAACAGAATACTAAAACAGATACATTTTTTTTCTACCTTTTAGTTTCTCTGTGGTATTTGGCCTGTGATTCTTGTGGAATCTCCCAAGAAGAAGTAGTAAGGAACAACATATCAATGAGTCTGTGAAAAGGAACAAAACATCACTGCCCCACAACAGAGACCAGTGAAGACATTCCAATTCTTTTGCATTGGAAATTACAGCAGTTTGGAAAATGTATTGCAGGCCTCACTGCATCAAAGATACAGTTGGAATTTCTCATCATGATGCATTTTACTAATAACTGCCAAGCAGTCACATTAACACAAATTACTGAAGTGTGGGATGGTGCCAGTCTTTTTCTTGTGGTGTTGGCTACAAATTACCAGATAGTTTTTGTATGTGGGACATCTGTGTGTCTATTCTGAATGAGGATTTAAAGGGTCTGTTTTTAAGTGGGGAATTAGTTGTGCTGGTCACAGAAAGTTAGCAGCTTCTGAAGCAGTATGTTATGTATGTGTATATTTTGACAGGAATATTCTGTCTTGTCTGGTTTATGAATAGGCCTGCAACCATTAGTAGCACAATCACCAAATATAATTTAGTGTGTCCATTAACCAGTATTTGTATCATGTTTGCATAGGATATTATACAAAGCTTTTTCTTACATTTAAGTAGTATATTTTAACTGAGTAAAACTATTAGATTTAATTCAGTATGCTGACAAAATTGTGCAGTCACACTGACAATATATGTATAAAACAGTAAAGATTCCTGTGGCATTCTCTGCAGCTTCACTCAGTGAATTCCAGGCTGGAAAATAAGACTGTAGTTTTGAACTAGCATTGCTAGTGTTTCAAGAAATGACTGTGTAAACTTTTTCTGGAATACCTGGCTTAGATATCATATTCATTCACTTTCATTTGCCCTGTTTTACCTCGTTAGTAGTCATGGGAATACATTGCCTTATCCCAGCAAGCAGTGGACTGAAGATGGAGTACTACTAATCAGGATGCCAGTCCATTTTTGGTCACAACACGTCTCACAGACCTATGGGCAGTTTAGAAGATTGCAATTCACGTATCAACACGTATTTGGTATGGTAAAGGACATTGGAGGCCCCAATAAACCATATAGGCACATTGAGGACATCCACAGTTGGCAGAAATGACACCCCAGCTGGAAATTCAACTAGAGTGCTAAGCACTGTAAGGGTAGCAATGCTAACTGCTGTACCACCGTGCCACTCAACTCATTATTTAGCTCTATAAAATAACTACACCTGGACAAACTGTAACAGAAAAACTGTATCGTTACATTTTGAGTGTTTTTCCATCATTTTCATCTCACTTAATTTGCTGCCAACACTAGCTGGCTAGTCTTTTTATTTCAAATTCTTGCAAGACTAATGTAGGTGATAAATTTCATGTTATGCTGCTTAAACCTGCCTTAATTCACAAAGGTGTAAGGAAACCCCTCTGTGGGTTTAAAATGAGAATGAGATGAGATGGTGGTCACTGTTGATGTGACACTCACACCATGTGCAAAACTGAAAAAGGTGGTGATGGATGAATAAGAATCTCTTCTGCAAGTTCTTGTGATAAGAACTTTTATTGTGAGGTTTAATAAAGAGCCCCTTTATAATTAGGAATTCTGTTTTGTTTTTGCATTAATTGATAGCTCTCCTCAATGCTCCATGGAAAGCACTGACTCACCTTATTTAACAAAATTGCACTTGCAGTGTAGCGTATTTGCCATTATCCTGTACTTTATTACTGTAATCGTTTACATGAAATCTGATTTTCTCTTTTGATCTTCATGTAGTAATTGAAATGTCTAAAAAAAAAAATAATATTCTGCTGTGCCATTCTGACTTTTCTTGCTAAGCGAATTTTATTGCAGTTGTGGTCACTTTTGACTGATAAGGAATCATATGGCAGTTGATTCTGTTTATGCAAGAAAAGATATATAAACGGTGTGACATTCTCTCGGACTGATGCAAATGTTGGTTAGCTGCTAGATCTTAAGCATAACCATATGCTGTAGTAAGCTTAGAAGTAAAGTATTTCCTTAGTCCACAGTACAGTTTTCTGTTTTAAAATTAAGTATTATTTTAATTATGACTTAATTCACTGTGTTCTTAATAGCACTACTACTGTTAACAGAGTAGTCCGTTTAGTTTTGGTATGTGAATGCTGATATGAAAATGAGCAGTCCTGGTATCACTAGTGGAGAGTCTTCTACACATGGCCTCAACAGTATTAATACTTAATTTCTAGCATTATTTGAAAACAGTTACCCAGAGTGAGTAAGAGAAGTTTCATAAAATAAAGTGTGACTTACAGGAAAAAAACAAAAATGACTTGACATGTTAGTACCATGTAGTTGTGTTGTAAGTATTAATTTCTACATTCCGTCATTAATCATAATGGGGTTACTTATAAACCAAGTTATACACTGCTGGTGGAATTATTCTACTTATCTTATAATATTCTGCAGACTAAACGTGTTCTTTCAATTCAAATGCATTTTATTTTAAATAAAGCTAAAAAATATTTGTCTACAAAAGATGTGATTGAGATAGCAATTCTCTTCGTGGGGCTGCTGCAGCTTTGGTCTCTGGCATCCATTTTTGGATTTGTTATTTTAGAGGCTTTTTAGCACTTGATGTAGTTGTGGTTTAACTCCCTTGCCATTTTTTGTTTACTTTTATAACTGGTAAGTCTGGTCTGGGAGTTACAAATTGTTAGTGATGTATTAAAAATACACATTTTTATACTGCCATCTAAGTGCCCTAAAATTTGAAAGTAATTCATCAGTTGAACTTTGCTTCCTGTCACAGTTATAAAGTAGCTTTGTCTGCCTTTATTTATAGAGTTCGTAATCTTTTCTTTTTCAGTTTTTGTATGGATTCTGTGCCACTTCAGTCTTGTCCTGTGACTGTGGTCTTTGAGGTACAACAATAAGAACTTGTTAAACTTGTGGAGTCTTAATATTGGTCTCCCTCTGGCTTTAGATGCACAGTATCCTTCCAATCTTTGGTGAACAGATTGGAATAATCTCGCAGTCTTTTCTCATCTAGTGATATCCCAGTGCAATAATCTCAGCATCTTTCCTCATGCAGTGATGTCACAGTTTCACACTAGTTCATAGGTGTTTACTAGGTTAATGACCACAAAGGCCCTTTTAAGCATAGCCATGCATCCCAAATCTCTGACAACTTCTGATGCACTTGATAAGTGTAAGCATGAACCTGGGCGATGAACCATTTACAGGTTACCTGTTTGCATAAGAGACATAGTTGCCAACCCAGGGATGAATTTCCAGCTTCCCATCCAATGTCCAAGTTGCACTTGAATTGGATTAGGGAGGAACTCTGCTTCACATGGATGAGGAGCCTGTTCCATAGATGGGGTAGTCTCTGGGATGCATACCTCTCTCTCCAACAGGTCCTGTTTATATCACAGGCAAGGTTTAAGTCTTTAGAGTGGGTAATTCTGGTACTGTTTGTTTTGTGGATATGCAGCAGGTCCATCAGAGTGGGATCTGACAATGGCCTGTATGCCAGGCATAGATCTCCCCTCAAAAGCCTGTAGGAGGCAGAATACAGGGATAGGGGCCTGAGGCATTCTGCATAGGACATATTACTTACGCCCTGTATTCTTTTACTGAGGAACCTCTGTGGACATTCCAATTGTTGGATATGTCTGGTTAGGTACATACCAAAGGGGGGTTATTGTACTCAATGGTAGGTCTGATGAATGTCAAATACAGTGCAACAATGACTTTCTTGGACTTAGATGCCATACCTTTGTTTATAAGTTGCGCAACATAGAATTATTTCCTCACCACTGTAGACGCATGATGATCAAAGGCTAGATTACTATCTGTGTGTGTCCCTAAGTCCACAACTACTGGGTCACCTCTAAGGGGGTGTGTTGTCAATATGATAGTCACTAGATGACTTACCAAAGGATACTGTTATGCATTTCTTGGCATTTAGTATTAGTCCATGACTCTGACACCAGTTGTTTGTCTGTGTCAGCCCCTTCTGGAGAATGTGTGTCAGTGTGAGATTCAATGACAGCTCCTAATTTACAATCATCTGCAAATTTCACCAGCCAGAGACCACAGACATTAGCCTTGACTTCTGAGAAGTAAATGCCAAAAAGGAGCGGTCCAAGGACTGATCCCTGAGGGACTCCAGTTGTGACTGGCCTCTTTGTAGAGGTGGACTCCCCAGTTTTAACATCCTGGGATCTGTCTGTGAGCCATTTGATTATCCACCAGCTGACATATGGGTTTGTATCTAACGTCTTGAGTTTGTCAACAATGCCCAAGTGGGGTATTGTGTCAAATGCCTTGGCCAGGTCATAGTAGGCAGTGTGAATGATTTTGCCCTCATCCATTGCTTTGTGACCTTCTCAAAGAAGTCCACCAGGTTGAGTAGGCATGATCTGCCCTTGACAAAACCAAACTGGATTGGGTCCAGTGTCTGGAGGTTTACTATAGCTCTATTGATCATCTCCATGATAATTCTTTCCATGGCTTTACATACAAGACTAGTGAGACTTATGGGTCTCTAGTTTCCAGAGTCTGTAGATAGCCCACCTTTGTGCAGATGGATGACTGTTGTCTTTCTCCATTCATGAGGCATGAAGCCTGTTTGGAGGCTGCAGTTAAATAGTAATTCCAGAGGCCCTGATAGGTCATGTTTCATGCTTTTTAGAAGGCATCCTGGGATATTGTCTGGGCCCATTGATGCAGTGCTCTTGGTGTTAGAGCATTAAGAAGGACCTGTTCCCTAGTGATAGTAGGGGGAGTTGTATTTGATGTTTCCTGAGGAAAGGTTGAGGGGGAGAGAGGAGTAAAGTTGGAGCTGAGTTTATCAGTCAGCAGGTTTGCTATAGCTTCTGGCTCAATATAGGTGGCTCCATTCATTATGAGCTCTGCACACAATTGTGTATTGCCTTTGAGGTTGTGGGCATAGCTAAATAATGCTTTGTGGTTGCCCATGGCCTGGTAGGCCAAACTTGCCTCAGATTTGGCTTTGGTAGACTTTATTTGTCCTCTGAGTTGTTTTAGTTTAATGAGAGTGCTTTTATCCTGCTGGGTGCTGCGCCTCCTAATTTTCGCCATAATTTTTTTCCCCCTGTATCAGATTGATTTTGTGATTCCACCAGTGTAGCTTGCTTTTTGAGTTAGTTCTGTACTTCTTCCTGGTGGGTACAGCTACCTCTTTATAGCTATTAACATGCTTGTACAGTGTTTCTGTGAACAGTTCTGCATAGGCAGAAGTGTTCTCAGGGTTTATAGGGGCTTGAAATTTTGCCAGGCTCTCACTTAATAGCAGGAGGTTAGCCTTAGAAAAGTTCCTGAGTATTCCCAGTTTAGCTAGGGGTCCAGGTTTTATTTTTACTTCAAAGGAGACCATTTTGTGATCTGACATTACCAGGGAAGGCATTACAGTAGGGGGTGTGCAGCACTGTCCCATACTAGTGAGGACCAGATCCAGTATGGTTGCACCTCTGGTTGGTGTATTGACTGTCTGGTCCAGGGAGTTTGTGTTTACAAAATCCAGGAATCTCTGTGCATGTATACATGTTGTTGTATAGGATTCCCAGATGTTCATCGTGTTTCACTGTTGCAGTCATTAAACTTGGGGTTATCCTGCTGGCAGGTGACCCGCAGTCGGCCCAAGTTCCAAAGTCTTGGTCCGGCGTCGGTTGCTGTCGCCTTTTCCCTGACGTCAGTGTGCCAAGGGTATAAAAGCTGCATCCGACGCCATTTTCTTCAGTCTTTCTTGCCGCGCGGTGCCCGATGCAAAAGAAGTTCGCAAGTGCCGGTCAGCCGACTCCTGAGATTTTCAAAATTGAGTTTCAGAACCGAAGTCTTCAATAAAGCTAATTATCCCATTGGGGAAACTTTTTCTTGCTCCAGACCGATGTCAGTAAAAGTTAATTGTATTTCTTGTGGGAAGCAAGTACCTCATAAGGACTTTCACTCTTACTGTATTCCTTGCCTAGGCCCTGACCACGACGTTACTAGTTGTCGGTTTTGTGCTAGATTCAATAAATGCACTATTAAATGTCGGTTTGATTTTGCTTTACATTATTTTGGCCAAAGGTTTAATTACATAATGCCATCGGAACAACCGACGACTGGAGTTTATAAAAAACACAAAGACAAAGAAAAGGACAGGCATCCGAGGTCCAAAACCGACGAAGCCTCTTCTAGGCCAGTCGCCGTTTCTCAGTGAGGTGCTTTCGCAGCCCCTGACACCTGCTACCTCAGAGCCACAGGCCGTAGCCGACAGCCATGTGGAGACACTGAGGCCTGTGGAAACTCAAGGTATTGGGCCTACGGAAACTATTCCCTCAGATGGGTCTGGAGCCGCTGAGCAGGCATAGTCTTCTGAGGGTGATTTCAGACCTTCACAGCTTACAATTAAACCCACTACAGCAGCAAAGGCAAAATCAAAAACACCATTAAAGACAAGGAAACAAGTACAGCATTCTCCAGAACAGTCATCCATGCCAAAGAAACAGATGCTTAAAATGGCCGAATACCTAATTACTTTAATCAGAGGTTCCCATCCCCCTCCTGACAGAAGGCCTAGGCAAGACACTGACTATGATTCCTCAGACCAGGTTTCCATTTCCTCTGATTCCTCTTCTGATCAGGGATATTCTCTCCCTCCCTATGAGGACTCTGATGCAGAAGAGTCCATACCTTCAGCCTCTCCGCCTGAGGATTATTCTTTTGGGGAAACCCTGCACACCATGAGGGAGCATTTCCATTGGGAGAGCCAGGATTATTCAGAATCCAAGAAAAGGCTCAGAGACTTCCTTTTATTGCCTCAGCACAGGCCCCTGGCTATCCCCCCTGTGCTTGATATTGTTGATGATGTTTTTTCTGAATCCAGTCTGTCTCCTGATTCTTTACCCCCTGCACCAGTCAAGCCAGACAGGTACTACAGGGTCCCTGACTCTCATAAATTTCTTTACAAAAACCCCGCTGCAGACCCAGAAACAATTTCTTAGGGTCCGAAAGGGGTTAAGGCTTCCAATGCTAAAAATCCTGTCCCCTCGGATACGGATTCCAGAGCTCTGCACAGATGGGGGGAAAAAGTTTACACTTCTGCTACTTTAGCTGTAAGAGCTTTAAACTGCCAGTTTCACATGCTTAAATATCAACAGTACCTCATGTCATTGTTAAAACAGAAAATGGTTTCAAATGCAGAAAGTCCTGACAGTAAGGAAATGCAGAATTTATTGCATGCAGTTGAACAAGTGGGAAAGCATACTCTGCAATGTGGTTTTGATTCATTAGAGGCTTCTTGTAGAGCCGCAGTTAACAGGCTCTGTTATTCGAAGGCATGCTTGGTTGAAAGAACAAAGTTTACTTGACCATGTTAAAGTAAAATTATTGGATGCTCCATTACAGCATGATACTTTGTTTGGTGTTAAGGCAGAAGAGGTGTAAAGAAAATGGAGGATAAAGCAAAGTCAGTGCAGACAGTGAAAGATTTCTTACAGGTTCAACCACCTAGATTTAGCAGAAACTGGCCTTCAAAAAATTGGTCCTTTCCAGTGTCAGGCCACAAAGAGGCAGATACAGATGCCCAAGAGGCAGATCTCAGCCCCAAGGCTCCTACAGACCTAAACAATGGGGTGCTTCAGCCCCCAAAGGAGGGGAAGACAAATCACAACCTTATAGGAAACAGTCCCAATGACTTCCCTCTACAAATGCCAAGCACTTACCTTTTGACAGCACCCCTAGGGGGAAAGCTAGCACTTTTCTCGAAAAATTGGCACACGATCACCCAGGATCAATGGGTACTGAATATTGTTTCTCAGGGTTACAGGTTCCATTTCCACATGCTTTCAAAACCAAAAGGTATGCCAGATCTGCCACAAAACCAATGGGCAGAGGCACAAAAACAGATTGCTACTCTTATGGACATGGGAGCTATTCAAAAAGTTCCACAACAAGAACGGGGACAAGGATTTTACTCAAGACTTTTCTTAGTACCCAGAAAGGACAAAGCCTGGAGACCAATACTGGACCTGTCAATCCTAAATACTTTCCTGGATGTTCCAAAATTCAAAATGTTAACACTACAGCAAATTCTGTCCATGCTGGGCAAGAAGGCTTGGATAGTTACTTTGGACCTCAAGGAGGCATACCTGCATGTCCCAATCAGACAATCTTGCAGAAGATACCTCAGATTCATAGCAGGCTCAATGCATTACCAATTCTCAGCACTGCCCTTTGGCTTATCTACTGCGCCCAGGGTCTTCACAAAATACCTGGCACCAGTAATTGTATTTTGCAGACAAAAAGGAATTCAAATATATCCCTACTTGGACGACTGCCTTATTCAAGCAGAGAGCAAGGACATTCTTCTAAAGCATCTGGTGTTTGTAAAAAGATTGCTAATTTGCCTAGGGTACTCAGAGTTACAGGCATTAATGGCTGTGGAACCTTTCCTCATTTTTCATCAGGACAGGGTTTCTCTTAGGACAAACCCAACATTTATGCCAAACCATTCATTTACCTACTTTTACCCAAATCCCCAGAATAAAGGGGAGAGACTTCTGCATGCTTTGGATATACACAAACAGCTACGATTCTACTTGGACAAAACAAAAGCTTTCAGAAAAACTGAGGAACTGTTTGTAGCATATGCTGCAGGATCACAAGGAAAGCCTATTACAAAGCAGACAATCTCGAAATGGATAGGACACTGCATCCACTTCTGTTATGCACAACATGGTAAATCAGTGCCTAAGGGCATTAGGCCTCATTCTACCAGAGCAGCAGCCACTTCAGCAGCTTTCCTCAAAGGAGTGCCAACCAAAGACATTTTAGAAGCTGCAACCTGGAGCTCAGTGCACACTTTCACCAAGCTCTACCACTTACCTCTCTACTCTAAATCCAGAGCGGGCTTTGCCACTGCAGTTCTGCAGGGCTTTGTAGCCTCTCCAAATCCTATTTAGACCCAGCCACCCAACCTCAGCTTTGGGATTCTACCCAAGTGTAATGACTGCAACAGTGAAACATGATGAACATAGTACAGTTGTGTACCTACCATAAATGTAGATGTTAGAGTGTATTCACTGTTGCAGTCCAGGTTACCCACCCACCATCCCCCTTTTTTCATTGCTGGGACTTGTACTTCTCATCTGTATACTACCTATGTGGTGTATTTGCTTGTAGATGAAGGAAATGTTTATAGTAATATATGCATGTTTTTTGGCATAATTTTATCTTTCCAGCCTTCCTGTCTGGGGGCACCTGACATCTGGGGCAAGAAAAACTAAAGAAAATGGCATAGGTTGCAGCTTTTATACCCCTGGTTCACTGACGTCAGGGAAGAGGTGACAGCAACCGACACCGGACCAAGACTTTGGAACTCGTGCCGACTGCGGGTCGCCTGCCAGCAGGATGACCCCAAGTGTAATGACTGCAACAGTGAATACACTCGAACATCTACATTTATGGTAGGTACACAACTGTACTTTAATAATGGGGTAATTAAAGTCACCAGTGAATGTTGTTGGGTGTTTACGCCTTACGTTCTTGGGTTTTGGTCACGGTTATTGGGCAGTGTCTGCAGCATTAGTAAATACTGTGTGTCCCTTCCATGCTTTCATCCAAAAGTCTTTTAATCATTGAACACAAGCTCCTATTCCGCACAAACATATACTGTACTGTCATTTTACAGATGATGACATTTTTCTGGTCTGTTAGGTAATTAGATCTGTTTACCAAGGGCCTTACTACCTGTCATAAATCATAATAAAAATACTTGACGCTTGAAAAATCCAATAGGATTTGAATGCTAAAATCCTGCAAAAATTAAAACAGCAGCATAGTTTTTTGCAATAATAGTACCGCAATGGTCCCATTTTTTGGAAGGTCTTAAAGTAGAGGAACCTTACAGTGGGAATTTAACAATTAGGCTTCCCACCATTATTATATATTGTCCAGCCATTTTCCCCCCTAGCAGTTAAACTTTGGGCCTAGTGTTTGTGGAGGCTGTGTGTCTGAGCACATATTCAGGGACATCTTGGTTTAGCCAAAGGAATCAGGCATTTCAGTGAGAGAAAATTGTTTGAGGTCATTGGCGGACTGAGGTCACCTGGACTACAGCTTAGACTAAGCACCTCATTGGTTCTTTTGAGATTTCTTTCTTAAAAGCTGTCTCAGGTTTCAACTTTCTGTTAAGAAGTTCAGTCGTGAGTGTTCTGCCATTTCACACTGAGCTAATCGAAGGAAGGACACTGAGCAAACTCGGAGCTATAATATATAACATTAAGTATCCTGTTTTTGTTTATTTTGTTCTTTATTTCTTTGTTATTTATAGCACTTTGTGTACTGTGTATTTTTCTAGCTAGTTTCACTGTGTGTGAGGTATTAACTGGAAATTGTCCACTTTTATTAAGCATCTGTTGGGTTGTTTGTTTCTGATAACTTTTTGCAGTTAAACTCTTTTTTTCTAGAGGCTCCTTTAGCTGTTTAAAACTTTCATTTAAAGGCTCACTGCTGCTTTTCAGCTGTGAGAAACATTTCTTGTTTTTATAGTTGGTGGCTTTGCAGTTTCCTGGCCCTAGTGTAAATTTGATCTGGGACCCTCCTCCCAGTCTAGTGTCATTACCTCATTCTACCCAGTACAGGGAGAACATTTGAGAAGGCCAATCAGCTTAGTTTCTGCTACTCCTTTCTCTTTTTCCACAAAAAAAAAAACCTTTTCTAAGCTTGTTTCCTGCCTTTCCTGTGGGTAGTCTAGCCTGGATATAGATTTGCTATGTCCAGGACTATTTGTAGGCTTCTAGAGCCCAAGCCTTTCTGTGTTGGAGGGAAGCCTTCTAGCTTAATTTTGTTTCTTAGAACTAGCCAGTTTTTTGTTTCAGCACTTGCTCAGAACTTATTGTAAGCACTAAATAAGCTACAAATTACTACAGCACTCATCTTTCCTCACTGTCTAGAGGAAAGCAGTTTCTAGTACTTAACAAATAAGCACATATCCAGGCATGTCTAAGGGTCAGCCCCCGGTGTTTTCTCCTGTCTACCTGATGAATCTGGGCATCTTGGGGCAATGCAGTAATTGCCTCATGTACACAGACAACCCTCTCCTCCTACCACCCAACACTACAACCTGTGAGAGATGCACTTATATAGCCAAACTGGAAGCAAAGCTATCTTCACCCAAGAATGGACTAGACAGTCAAGAGGAGAAGGTAAACACTTGCACCACACCACACTCAGCACATAGTCCCTCAAAACCTACACCACCAAAACACACACATAGAAACACAAAACACACACCTACATTCGCGGAGGCTCTCAGTAAAAACCTGCCCAAGCAACAGGGACCTCCAAAGCAGAAACACAAGCAACCTCCACCCCCCCAACACATCCCAAATGACACATAGCCCAAAAACTCAGTGTGCCACTCAACCACAGCCCATAAGGCATAACAACGTACCCAACACTCTAGTCATAGGTGACTCTTTAGTCAGGCACACTGATGTTCCACTCACCGGGCTAAACAAGGAAAAAGTTACTGTCAGCTGCCTGTCGGGTGCCAGGATCCACCACATAACACATGCACTCAGGTCACTCCACAACAAGTACAAATATGACTCTGTCATTGTCCATGTTGGTGTGAATGACCTGAGACGTACCTCCCTGGACTACATGAAAAGGGACATGGAGGAGCTGTCCGATCTTGTAGCCCAGGCAGGTATGACCCTAGCCCTGAGTAGCATCCTGCCATCACCCAGAATGATACCACAGTACAAGGACAAAATGATTGACTTCAACAATTGGCTAAGCTTCTGGTGTCATTCTAAGGGGATCCAGTATCTGTCTGCCTGGGATGACATGATCGACAAGCCACAATGCTTTGCCAGAGATGGCCTGCACCTGTTGCCCCTGGGATTCCGGATACTGGCTAAGGCTCTGGCCACCCCTATAGTGCCTTTTTTAGGCAAAGTTCAAATGACAAATTTACCACCCTAACAGGTACAGGCAAGAAGAATCTGAGGGCATTGCTACTCAATGCTAGAAGTCTAAACCTCAAAATGCACTCTCTCGAGGCACTCCTTAAAATGGAGAACATCGACATCTGTGCAGTGACAGAGACCTGATTCAAGGCTTCAGAGAGTACCCCTGCATTACCAGGCTATAATTCATACCACACCTTTTGGCCACCTAACCTGGACCGAAACACTAAAGGCGGAGGCATGTCCATATTCATTAAGGATATCCATACCTCCAGGCTAGTTGCTCAGCATAATACATCCGAGATTATCCAAGTGCAACTAACTCTGGGCAAGACTGCAATCCAAATTGTAGCTTGCTACAGATCCCCCACCATGCCCCAGGATTCCCACTCCTCATTTCTTAATCCACTGGAAAATATTAGGGTACAACCTAACACCCTAATAATGGGCAATTTCAACTACCCTACCATTAACTGGGAAAACTACTCCTGTACCAACTCTTGTGCTCAACATTTTCTGGAATTCATAAATTCCAATGCCATGGATCAACTTATCCACACCCCCACCAGGGGCAGCAATATCCTAGACCTGGTTATTACCAACATGGGCAACCGGTGCTCCACACCAGAGGTCAATTCCTCATTGGTCAGATCCGACCATAAGCTAATCACCCTAGACATCCACATCTCTCCCCACCCCCATTAGGGAAACCACAGTAAAAAATTTCTCCAAAGCCAACTTCACACTTCTTAAGACAGAAGTGGCAAACTTCACGACACCCATGCTGATGGACAATAGAGGTATGACTGCTGAATCCTATACAAATGCACTTTATAAGCACTTACATGAGTGCATGGATCGTGCAATCCCTAACAGAACCAAGATGCTATCCTCCAAAAAAAGGAAGCCAATCTGGTGGTCCCCTGCCATAAACAAACTCTACAACAGAAGAAAGAAACTGTTGCAAAAATGAGTAAAATCCCATGATTGGAGAAACTCCCTGGTCAGCTTCAGTAAGAAGCTGAGATCCCTCATAAAATCCTTCAAAGCTAGTTATGAAAACAAAATCGCCACTGACTCTAAAGACAACCACAAAGCATTCTATAACTATGTCAAGAGTCCCAATGGCAACACTCAGATCTGCTCTGAGTTACAGCACAATGGCACTAAATATACAGAACCAACAGATATTGCCAGCATCCTGGCAGATAGGTTCAGTGCTAACTTTATCCCTCTGTCATCCCCTAAAGGACCCATCTCTATACCAGAAGAATGCAAAGTTCCTGTAATCATGGCTGCACAGGTAAAAAACACACTATCCAAAGCCAAGAACACAGCATCCATGGGACCTGACGACATCCCAGGCTGTGTTCTACATGAACTACAGAACGAACTGGCACCCCACCTAAGTAACCATGTTCAATCATAGCCTCACCTCAGGCTATGTGCCCACTGAATGGCGCACAGAGACAGTTATCCCACTCCACAAAGGGGGAGCCACCACAGACCCCGGAAACTACCGCCCCATTAGCCTAACGAGCCTGGTCTGCAAGGCTATGGAGCATATCATCATGGAACTTATAAACAATGACATTGGTAATCTCCAAACTCAGGATCCCACCCAGTTCAGATTTGTAAAAGGCAGATCATGTCTCCTAAACCTGATAGACTTCTTTGAAGCAGTCACCAAAGCCGTAGATGAGGGTAAGGTGGTTCACACAGCCTGTCTAGATCTCGACAAGACTTTTGACACCATCCTCCACTCTGGAATTCTAGATAAACTCACTAAACTAGGTATAAATCCCTATGTCACAAGATGGGTTGCCAACTGGCTCACTGACAGAACCCACACTGTGAAAGTAGCAGACTCCAAATCCAGCTTCAGACCAGTGACAAGTGGAGTACCACAGGGTTCAGTCCTGGATCCTCTCCTGTTTGGTATCTACTTCTCTGAAGTACAGGCCAACACAGAAGGTCTTTGGCTAACGAAGTTCGCAGATGACTGCAAACTAGGAGCCATAATCAAAACTCCAAAAGATGTGGACATCCTACAAAAGGGCCTTGCTGAGACAGATGCCTGGTGTCAAAGCCATGGCCTCAAGCTCAATGCCAAAAAGTGCATCGTCATTCCTTTTGGTAAAAACTCAGTACCCAATAACTACTACATAGGTGGTAGTCTACTCAACACTGAAAGTGTGATGAGACCTTGGGACACAGGTGGACAAGTAGTCTCTCCTTTGGTAATCACATCGCCACAGTAGTCAGGAAATCCTATGTGGCACACCTCATCACAAAAGGTTTCTCATCCAGGAAAAAAGAGGTCATTGTTCCCCTCTACTCGTCACTCATTAGACCCATTATAGAGTACAATGCCCCTTTTGGTATGTACCTCACAAGACATCTACAACAACTGGAAAGGCCACAGAAATACCTCACAAAGAGGATTACCGGCCTCAAAGAGATGCCCCATGCAGACCGTCTCAAAAAACTGCAGCTGTACTCCATTGCATATCACCTACTCAGAGGCGATCTCTGCCTAACACACAAAGCTATGTCAAACCCAGAGCTTTTAGACATGCTCCACTTAAAGAAATCCCAATCCCTATGAGCTGCAAACTCTAGGGACCTAAACCTCATCACCACAATAAACAGAGCATGCTGGAGGGATAGATTCCTGTCCCAGAGACTTCCCATACTCTGGAACAAACTACCTATCTATATCAAACAAAGCTCCTCATTAGCACTGTTCAAGAAAAATCTTGATGATTGGATGGGAGATAGGAAATTCACCCCGGGGATCACTTCTGTGGCTCTGCTCGACAGTGGCACAGGAAAATAATTTTCTTGGGTGGCAAAAGCCAGGGTACCTTTGGCTAGGCTTATATAGGCCCTAGGGCCTATATCCTAGTTACCTATGAACCTATGAAGAAGGATAAGTACTTTCCTCATGTTCACAGGTGTGTTTAGTTCCGGCTAAACTTTTCCCAAGCAGTTATCAGTGGAACTCTTTACTTGAAGTGTTAGCTACCATCATTCTCTTTAGCATAACTTGTCTAGAGTGGTGAAGTCCACCCCAGTCTATTAGCCAGCTTCAAAACATAAGCAGTTCATATATCTGTTATTTCTTGGCTTCTATGAAACGGTTATGAAGAAACATATTTCCTGAGTTGTAAGATGAGTAAAATATTTTTGTTGTAAAATCATTGCAGTTTATACTGTTTTATAGAATTGCCTCAGCATTTCATGGGTGCAGTTATCAGTTTGAAATTTCGTTTATACTTTGAGTTGTGGCTGTTTTTTGGTACTTTTCTTGATAATTTTTATTCTTTATTTTTGATAACAGTAATTTTAGTGATAATTTTTATCCATAGTTTGTTTCTGATAACTAGTGTCTGACTTTCAAAATCCTTCTGCACTGGTGTTCACTACTGAGGTAAATTTCTCTGTTATTCCTGCACTGAGGCATGCCTGCCTCCCAGTAGCATGTCCTACTTCTGACTAGGAGAGCATACATGGTCTGTCTGCACTTCTGCTATTCGTACAATTAGGGTCTTGGTCCTGACATTCATTGTGGGAAATTTCCAACTTTCATTGTCTAAGTTTAAATCTTCTGAGGTTCACAAAGTTTGTTAGCCGGATAAGTAGGCTGAACTGTGGACTTGTTTCAGCCATGACTGGGAAGCAAGGTCAAGTGTAGGTAGAACATGCAAAGATATGCAGTGTAGCCATTTAGCCTGCATATTTTTAGTAGGTGGCATAAAATCAGAGTATGCTGATTAAACTTGCATATGGGGAAATATAAAAATTACACCCAATGACAGGAGGTCAGGATGAAATCCACACCATGGAATTTAAAGGCAGAGATATTAGCAGTGAGTTGCTGTACCACTCATCACAAGCAAGGACCACTGCCACAATTCTAGACACTGCTTGGGGGAGGAAAATGATGTAAAATAGTGCTGCAAGAGCCAACACTTTGACATAGCCACTTGAAGACAAAGAAGAAAGAAGCATAAATCCTTTATCAGTTACTTCAAAATGATGGCCATGGAAGGTACCCAGTGTAAATCAAGGTAGAGAGAGGGGTCCTTTGCAGTTCAGAGGCCAGTGCTTTGGCAGTTGATTAGGCTGGGATGGACATGTGGAAAATGGGTTGAGGATGGATGGATGGAGGCTGGACATCGGACAACCTCCTCCTGTGAAGTTTGTCCACAAAGCAACATCATATATATATATATATATATATATATATATATATATATATATATATATATATATATATATATATATACAGTGTCATACTATACTGTAGCTTTAAGAATTGGCTTAACTCTTTTTGGGTTTGTGTCATATTGAAGGCATTTTGCCCTCTAATAAAGCATGAGTAGTGTGGCTGTTTAGCCCCGTGTCTGATTAATCTTTTTGCTAACCCTGTCATATAATCTTATGTAGAAGATACTCGTATATATTTGCCTTGCTTTGTCTTCCTACTCAGAGTCCACTCTGGATTTAAGTCCGAGATTTCTGCATTTTTCTGGATAGTGCCTCATAGATTAGCCATGCTTTGTTTTTTTGTTTTTGTTTTCTTAGTTAAAACTCAAAATTCTGTATTTTTTAATGGCACAAAGTTATAAATGCAAGTCATTTTAAATGATAATATTTTGCTGTCCACTTTATGCCTTATTTCACCCTAAGGAAGAAATCACTGTCTTCTTCATTTTGACTCAGAATGTTGTCTCTTTAGCCACCAATGTTTTTACAGTATATCTGCATGGAAGCTTGAGAACTGAAAACAAAGGATTCAGACTCTTGAGCCGCATCTTGCTGCAAGTAAAACTGCAGACAAGCCTGAGAAAATCCAGTTTGCATTGACATCCTTGTTAATAGATTGAAAGGCCTGCAAGCAAGCACTGTATGAGTTTATCCAGAGGTTTCCACAGCTCCTTTCTTGTATTTGAGCATCTGCATGCTCACTCCCAATCCCTGAATAGAACAGTTCCTAAAGTTCCCTGGTTTGGGTTTTGTGCAGTATTTAATGCAAAAGCATCATCCGTCCACTCTGACATTGAGTCCATCAAGACTCGAAGACTGTAGTAAGTCCTCCTGTGCCTGTGAGGCAGACACAAGCATTGGATATCAGTAGTCTGTTTAATTTCTGAAGTAATATCATTAATTAGAAGAGCTTATCCTAGGGAATAAGGGTTTATGCCCGCACAAGGCAAGGCACAGATCCCTAGATACCTATTACCCACTCTGGCAGGTGGACACCTCATAGCTTGGCCTCCCACATATCACCCATTGTCACGCTTTACCTCTTGCTTTTCTGGAGAGTTTGGGACTGTGCCCTAGTGTAGAGCCAGGGCTCGCTCTTGATCTCCGTATGCTGAGTAGGGGATGAAGAGAAAGAATAGGGACATTATTTTCAGACTAACACCCCTTAATTACCCCATTTCTAAGGAGACTGATGATCATCCTTTCATGGATGATTTCCTCAGGGTTGCCGTTTCTTCTACCAAGAATCGTCTAGATTGTGATTCAGTTGCTTCCAAGGAGGAGGTATATCATTTAAAAGCTCCATCAGAGTGCTTTAGATTTCTACATAATGTTTTCAATCTGTTCTACGTCTTGGGAATCCCAGCACATTTCCACTTTACTGCTTTGTAAGGAACCCAAAGTTTTGGGTGGTGGTTTCCTCTGCCTCACTGGGGTGTTACTAGCTTTTATTTCCACTTGTCTAGACTAGTCCTTCCTAGAAAATCATGCTCTGACAGTGTTGGTAGACATTCCTGTCTCTGGGATCAAGGAGAATCTGGCTGTGACCCTTGTCACAGCCTCTGTAGTGTGTTTATGCATAGCATATTTTAACTTGTCTGTGCTGGCCATCTCTTGTTGTTTAGAAGAATAAGACCTTGACCACAAACCATGTGACCAGAGTTTTACTGTGTCTGGCATTGTGTTGGAGCTGTCATGGGCAGAGGGAGAGATGACATGGCTTGTGCTTACCTTGTTAAATGTAGAAAAAGTCAAAAAACCTGTCCCTGAGCTGAAACTGAAATGGATCCAATGGGATCAATGCTCTACCCCAGGTAAATTCAAAATTAAATAAAACATAAAACCAGACAGTTGGAAAATATTTAATTTTCCCCATGATCAGCAAACAGTCTTCTATAGGGAAACTTTTGCTTAACGATTTTATTTATTTACATTTGTTGACCTGACTGACTGGACGTAGGTCCATTTTCAGTGGAGGCCCGGGGAGAAAAGCTTCACAGTTAAAATATACAGACAGTAGTTACATTGGATTTACATAGCAATTAACAATTTGATCAACATAGCAATTAACAATTACAAACATAGTTACAGATGAAGAACATAGTACATCAGTAGACAACTAGAATCTTTATCATCTGTGAAGTACATAACAGACATTAACAATTGTTACAATAAGAAGTTCCTGCTGTATAATAAGTAGTTAGGCTTATGAGCATACGAGCTTGCTATAATCAAGGAAGTTAGTGGGATGGAAAAAAAGGTAGTGGGTGGGTGATATTAGAGGGGGAGTTGCAAGGGCATAGCCAGCATGTTTTTAGTAAAGTTTTGAAGTGGGTGCATGATGGTACCGGAGGTAATTGTGGGTGGGAGGGAGTTCCATCATTTGGCTATGGTGCAAGAGAATAGTGCTTCTCCAGCAGAGTTATTGGCTTTAGTGACCTGTAAGTGATTTTTGTTGCTGGATCTTAGTGGTCTGCTGGTGCAATAAGGTTGGAGTACATTCTGGAGGGATGGGACTTTTAGTGGATTGTTTACTAGTTTGTGGGCGAGTGTGAGTTGATACCATTGAAGGAGGTGAGGAAGTTCAAGCCAGCCCAGTTCAGCAAGTGAGAGACAGTGATGACTACGGTAGGATGCCCCTGTGGCGAATTTGGCAATTTTGTTGTAGCATGTCTCTAGCTTGTTTAGATCGCATTGACTTAGGTTGGTATATATTGGAGAGGCATACAATAGGGTGGAGATAAGGTGGGAATTTGCTACTGAAATCTTTGCTGCTTTGGTGAGAAGTTGCTTATTTCTGTACAATGCTTTTTTGTGGACTTTTTTTATGATCATGGATATGTGATTGTCAAATTTTAGTTTGTCTATTTCCACTCCTAGCAATTTGGTGTGTTCTGTTGGGTGTATAGTGGTGTTGTCTTTTGTTGTGATAAAGTGAGAGTTGTTTTGAGTATGTTTGGTGGGTTGGAAGAGGAGTAGTTTAGTTTTGTTTGGGTTGAGTATTAATTGGGCATCGGATAACCAAGTTTCAACAGAGGAAAAGGCTTCCTGTGTGACTTTTTGCAGTTTGGGTAGGGACTGGGCTGAGCAGATGATTGTTGAGTCATCAGCATTGTATGAGTGTGCCATGTTTGGTGGCAGAGGCTAGATTATTGGTGAAAATAGAGAAGAGTAGGGGTCCAAGGATGGATCCTTGGGGAACCCCTCTAGAAACAGGTAGTTGGGGAGATGTGTCATTCTGCCATACAGTGGATTGTTGGCGGTCAGACAGGTAGCTCTGAAACCAGTTGGTGACTGAGAGAAGGATAGGTTATTGAGGACAGAGATGAGTTTGTGTGGGACCATGTCAAATGCTTTAAATAGGTCTAGGAAAGTAGCAGAGGAGAGAGAGCCATTGTTTTTATGCTGAAGGATGGTGTTAGTAAAGGAGAGTAAGGCAGTGGTGGTGCTATGGTTTGGTCCAAAATCATGCTGAGTATTGGAAAGGATGTTGTTAGTAAGGAGGTAGTCTGAGACCTGAGATTGTGTGTATCTCTCTAGTATTTTGGAGAGTGGAGAGAGAATAGCTATGGGACAGTAATTGGTTAGTTCTGTGGAGGGGCTGCCTTTGTGGAGGGGAATTATATGTGATACTTTCCATAGTGTGGGAACGTAACTTTCTGACAGATTGGTTAATCAAGATGGATACTGGGTAGGCTAGAGCATCAGCTGCGATTTGTAGGTATTCAGTTGGGAGGTTGTCTGCTGCTAATTTGGTGGGCTTAGGTTTAGTTAAGAGTTTTTTTATGTTGGAGGTAGGAACAGGAGAAAAGGAGAAGACACTGGGGCGATTACTAGTTGAATGTGTGGGTTGGAGGGGAGTGGGGCTGTGTTGTCTAGCTAGTGATAGTATAGTTTGTGTGAAGTGTGTGTTGAATGAGGTAGCAATATTTTCGGAAGAGTGAGGGATGTTAGGTGGAGGGGTACTGACCTGGGTGGAGGTTGGAGTTTATGGAGGACCAGAATTGTTTGGGGTTGTGTGGGAGGAGTCTAGGGCAGACTGATAGTATTGGAATTTGTCCTGTTTTATTAGCTTTTTGACTTAATTGTGTAGTTCTAGGAATTTCTGTCTAGTTAAAGGGGTTTTGGTTTTGCACCAGTGCTCTCAGGCTTTATCCCTGTTTTTCATTTTTGACTTAGTGGTTTGCTGTAGCCATGAGGAGGGTTGTGCTTTGGTTCTGGAAAGTCTTATGGGGGCGTGGTAATTAAGGATGCTCAGGAAGGTATCAACTGCATCATCAAGACTGAGGTATGTTAGAGGATGCCAGTTACATTCTTTGAGGGATGAGATGAATGTGAGTGGGTTAAAGTTTAGTTTTTTTTTACGTATTTGATGGTAGATGACCGGTTTAGCTTGGTATAGGTGTTTTTTGATTAGGAATGTTTGGGAGTGATCACTGAGGCTGTCTGATAAGCAACCTGCTATATATGACTGGGGGCTCTTACTGACTAGTATCCAATCCAGGGTAGTGTGCTTGTTGGGAGTTTTTATTTATCCTGGTTGGCAACTTGTCTAGTTGGGTGAAGCCTTGAAGGTTTAGATGGGTTGGATGGTTGCCAGAACAGGATTGCCAGTCAATATTGAAATCACCTAAAATTATAGTTTCTTGGGGGAGATGGTGGGTAGACCAGCTGAGGAGGTTTTCTAGTGGAGGGATGTTTCGGCTAGGTGGGAAGTAGCATCCAATTATGTTGATGGTTTTATTTTGAGGTTGGTATATATTATTTCTTCATTGCCTATTTGTGGAGCTGATGATTTTAAGGTCTGGATGTTTAGATGCTGTTTAAATGTTATAACTACACTGCCTCCTTTCTTGTTTTAGCTGGTCTACTCTTAGTATTCCGTAACCGGTAGGGAGGATTTGCTCACTGGTAATGTGAGGTTTTAGCAAGGTTTCTGTCAGGATGACTATATCTGGGGAGTGCAAGTCTATGGTGGCATGGGGCTTATTAGCAGGGGATACTCTGATAAACCAAGGCTGCATGTGGAAACACCAGTGTCTATATCAAATCCATGCAGTCAGTACATCACATATTTGGGGCAAGGCAGATGAGATGCATTTCACCATGTAAGTGGGGGGGGGGGTTCTGTCTCAAGGAAGCATTGGATCCCCCCTTGACCTACACATGCACTTCAGTGGTTGATTAGTGCTGTCAAAAAAGCCCTGAATGAAGCAAGCCATATGATACTGCAGATAACCTGGCCCCCCCTCTCCTCCTGCAACTCGAGACATTTCATAATCCTTTTTTCACGCAACTAAGGCAGCCTCAGCTGGGAAGTAGTAGCAGAGGTGGAGGGGCTGCCTGCTATGCAAGAGGTTCCCAATTTATTCCTTTACCATTTCCCATCCTGCCAGATCAGGCCCCATCAGTGGTGGTAGTACCAGTAGGGGAGTTTAGAGATATTGGGGAGGTCACCTAGGAGGGAATGATCAGAAACAATGCAGGGACCAAAAAAGAGCATTCATGGTGATGACTGTATAGCTATGATAGCCTCAAGAACATCTTTGTAGTTTTTTTTTTATTGTTTGCTTGTCTCTGCCTCTTCAGTTTATTGACTGGGGTAACCAACTGATCCAAAGGGGCCTATATGAGCAATTACGTGGACTCGGAACGCAAATATGTTTTTAAAAGTTGGGAAGTCTCCATAAAAAGATGACATTCCTGTAAAAATTTAGAAGCTAGGAAGAAAGAAAGTGATAAAGATCTGCAAGGTTTTATTTAGTGGCATTTTAAAAGGGGAAGGGATTACCAGCATCTTAGAAGAAAGTCATGGTGGCTTTTTTACCTCGAGAGAGATAAGATGATTTGGATCTGGATTTATGTACACCAGTTTCAATTTTAAACCATGAATATGAAGTATTTGGCTATACTAGTGAAGAGAATGAGAAAGGCTTTACCCAAGTTGATAAATATGGATCAGTGTGGTTTTGTGGAAGGAAGACAAACATTTGATCTGATGTCCTTTTCATTCTTCCTCAACGTATGAGTTACAAATCCAACCTCTGGTCTAACTCATCCGCACATCTCAGACCTACTGATCCAACTCTCAAGCTCGTCCCTTTACCCATAATGCCTCAGCTAGCCTACAATACCTCAGATGTTCTTCGTGTTTCACTGTTGCAGTCATTACATTTGGGTAATCTGCTTGCAGGTTGCCCTTAGTCGGCCTGATTAACAAAGTCTTGGGTCCTGCGTCTGTTGCTGTCCCTTCTTCCATGACATCAGGGGTATAAAACATGCAGCCGACGCCATTATATCAGTCTTTCTTGTCATGCAGTGCCCGAAGCAGAAGCAGTTCGCAAGTGCCGGTCGTCCGACTCCTGAAATTTTCATTTTCGAGTTTCAGAACCGAAGTCTTCTACTTAAAGCTAAGTACCCCGTTGGGGAAACTTTTTCTTGCTCCTTACCGATGTCAGTAAAAGTTAATAATTGCATTACTTGTGGAAAGCAAATACCTCATAAAGATTTTCATTCGTACTGCACTCCTTGCCTAGGCCCTGACCACAACGTACCTTGCTGTCAGTTTTTTGCTTTATTTAATCAGTGCCCTATCCATCGTCTGTATATTTTTGCTTCTAAATATTTCGGTTCTCGGTTTAATTATCCAGAAATGTCGTCTGTTAGCCATCCGACTATCGGGATTCTGAAAAAATGCAAAGATGAAGACAGAGACAGGCCGCCGAGGTCCAAAACTGCCGACAGTGCTTCTCCTAAGCCAGTCACCAGTTCGCCGGTACTCGGTGAGGTGCTTTCGCAGCCCCTAATACCCGCTACCTCTGATTCGCAGGCCTCTACTGATTCCCATTCGGAGTCCAGTATGCCGCGAGATACTTCAACTATGGAACCTGCGGATGTCTCTACCTTGGATGGGTCCGGAGCCGCTGTGCAGGCACCGGCTTCTGAGGGTGTATTCAGGCCTACAGACTTGCATATTAAATCGACACCTCCTTCATTACTAAGGCCTAAATCTTGATCCATGTCTAAAAAACTGATGCTCAGGCCCCTATGCCTAAAAAACAAATGATAAAAATGGCTGAAGATCTAATAACTCTAATCAATAGTAGTCACCCCCCCCCCAAGAGACCTAGGGCTGAGTTTGATTATTAATCTTCTGATCAGGATTCTGTTTCTTCTGACTCTTCTGATAACCTGGATTTGTCCATACCTACTTATGAGGATTCTGATGCAGAAGATTCGATTCCCTCTGCTTCCTCTGCTGAGGATTTTTCTTTTGGGGAAACTTTACATACTTTAAGGGAGCATTTTCACTGGGAAAGCCAGGAATTTTCTGATTCAAAAAAGAGGCTTAGGGATTTCCTCCTTCTACCTCAGCATAAGCCTTTGGCTATACCTCCTGTACAAAACATTGTTGATGTTTTCTCGGAATTCAGTTTGGCCCCTGATTCCCTGCATTGCTCCTAGTAAACCTGACAGATACTACAGGGTTCCTGAGTCCCACAAGTTCCTTTTCAAAAATCCTGTTGCAGATCCAGAGACTATTTCTCAGGGACCCAAGGGCATTAAGGCTTCTACTGCTAAAAATCCTACCCCTTCTGATAGAGACTCCAGGGCACTGGATAGATGGGGTAAAAAGGTTTATATTTCTGCAACATTGGCAATCAGAGCTTTCAGCTGCCAATTTCATATGTTAAAATATCAGTAACATGTTATTGAACTGCTAAAACAGAAAATGATGTTGATTCCTGACTGTGTGGAAAATAAAGATTTACAGGACTTGATGCATTCTGCTGAACAAGTTGGAAAACATACTTTGCAATGCGGTTTTGATTGTTTAGAGGCCTCTTGCAGGGCTGCTGTTACTGGGTCTGTGCTTAGAAGGAATGCTTGGCTTAAGGAGCAATCTTTGCCTGATCATGTTAAAGCTAAATTGTTGGATGTTCCTTTAAATCAGGACTGCCTGTTTGGCAACAAAGCAGAAGAAGTTATTAAAAAGATGGAGGAAAAAGCTAAATCTATGCAAACTGCTAAAGATTTCTTGCAAGTACAGCCTCCCAGATTTAGTAGGCATTGGCCTTCTAAGAATTGATCCTTTCCAGTCTCGTCCAGGCCTTCTCAGTCCAAACCCAGGAATAGCAGACCACCTAGACTACAGTCTCAAGGTACACACAGGCCTAAGCAGTGGGGGGCTCCCACTTCCAAAGCTGGAAGTAGTAAGACTCCCCCTATGGAAAAATATCACAATGACTTAACCTTAACTCTTCCAAGCCCTGCTCAACTGCCTGCTCCCTTAGGGGGGGAAAGCTCGCAATGCATGCAAAAAAGTGGGAACTCATTACCCAGGACAAATGGGTTTTGAATATAGTTTCCCAAGGATACAGATTCCACTTAAACACCCTACCTACCCCAAACTGTTGGCCAGACCTACCCCCCCCCCCAAGTCAGTGGGCAGAGGCTCAACAGCAGGTTCTCTCTCTTCTAAGTATCAGGGCTATCCAACCTGTCCCAGCAGAAGAAAAGGGGCAAGGTTTTTATTCAAGACATTTCCTGGTACACAGAAAATACAGCTCCTGGTGTCCTTTCCTGGACCTGTCTATTCTAAATACTTTTTTGGTAATCCCAAAATTCAAGATGCTAACACTTCGAGCTGCTTCCTATGCTAGACAAAGATTCCTGGTTGGCAACCTTAGACTTAAAGGAAGCTTACCTGCATATTCCAATAAGGGAATCTTGCAGGAAATACCTACGCTTCAGGGCAGGCTCCATGATCTATCAGTTCTCTACACTTCCCTTTGGCTTATCTACTGCGCCCAGGGTATTCACAGTGTCTAGCTCCAGCCATTGCATTTTGCAGGCAGAGAAATATTCATATATACCCATACATGGACGATTGTCTGATTCAGGCAGAAAGCCAGGAATTGCTATTAAAACATCTGGCCTTCATAAAGAAATTTCAAAACTAACTGGGGTACACCATAAACGAAAAGAAATCTCAACTGGTACCCTGCCAACAAATTGTATTCCTGGGAGCAAGCTTGAATACAACTTCCCAGATGGCTTTCCTCACTCCAGAGAAACAAGTTTGACAACCTACTTCAAACTACTGGCCACAAAGACCCAGCTGTCTGCAAGGAAAATCCTGCAAGCCCTGGGGTTCATGGCCTCTTGCATTCTACTAATATCATATGCAAGACTGTATATGAGGAAACTGTAATGGTATCTAAAAAGCCTATGGTGTCAACATTCTCATTAACTGGAATCAATGATTCCTATCATTCCTTGTATAAAGACAGAGTTCTTTTGGTGGGCAGAGGCCTGCTACCACAACAAGGGGCTCCCATTCACTCTACCCCCTGCTGCCCAAACCCTAACAGACCCATCAGACTATACTTGGGGGGCTCACTTGGCAGGACAGTGCATTCAGGGCAAATGGAATCTGAGACAGATGCACCTGCATATCAACCAAAAAGAAATGTTAGCTGTACAGAATTCCCTGACGGCCTTCAAGGACCACATTCTTCCAGGACAGTTATTGTCAAAGACAGACAACACCACAGTTATGTTGTACATAAACAAGCAGGGGGGAACCCACTCGTACCCTCTCTGCATCCATTGCTCTATGGAACACAGTCTTGAGCTACCAAGTGCACCTACAAGCTCATTTCCTGCCAAGCAAGCTAAATTCACTGGCAGACAACTTAAGCAGAAATCTTATGGACCCACACGAGTGGAAACTGGAACCAAAGATATTCAACCTTTTAAGAAACAAATGGGGGAATCCAGAGATTGACCTGTTTGCCTCTCTTCAGAACTACCAATTGGACAAATTCTGCACAAGGACTTTCCACAGTCAAGCTTGGAAAGTGGATGCTCTGTCCTTTACCTGGGAAAGTCTCTCAGTTTATGCCTTTCTCCTTCTGCCTGTCCTCTCAAAGATTCTGCTAAAGATCAAACAGGACAAACCAAGGGCAATACTGATTGCACCAGATTGGCCATGACAGCACTGGGTACCCCCTGTTGCACAGTATGACACTGCTGGAACCATGTCACCTGCCTCAGACCCCTTCCCTGCTGTCCCAGCAGGAGGGCCAGATTCTGCACCCTCAGCTTCAAACCCTGAACCTTGCAGCCTGGCTAATTCCTTGAGCTCTCCAATAGCAACCCTCAGTAAGCAGGTTCTAGATATCATTCTGGAGGCAAGGAGGCCTAGTACTAGAAAATTCTATGCTGAAAAGTGGAAAAGATACTGTTCCTGGAGCCAGACTCAGGGGATGGGCACAATGGTGCCCAGCTTACCGCATATTCTTCAGTACTTAACAGAGATGCTCCACAAAGTCCTTTTCTTCTCGTCAATTAAAATTCATGCCTCTGCCTTTTCAGCACATTATAATACTGAACCACCCCTCTTCTCTCACCCCCTGCTAACGCAATTCCTCAGAGGGGCCAAAAATTTAAGACCACCCAGGAGAGCCCCTACTCCAGTCTGGGACCTTAACTTTGTATTGGAAAAGCTCACTCTACGTCTTTTGAGCCAGCTGCAACTGCAGAGTTGAAATTCCTTTCTTGGAAAACAGCCTTTCTTCTAGCCATCACTTCAGGAAGAAGAGTGTCTGCATTACAGGCCCTCATGGCAGTGGAGCCCTTCATCATCTTCCATGCAGACAGGGTGTCCTTCAGGACCAATCCTTCCTTTATTCCCAAGGTGGTGTCTAGTGTGGCCCTTGATCAGTCCATTCATTTGCCTACTTTTTCCTCGAATCCACAAAAAGGAGAATGAATACTGCACTCTGGACGTGCACAGACAACTTCGACTTTATTTGGACAGGACTAAGCCTCTCAGAAAATCTGAACAGCTGTTAGTTGGCTTTGCTGCAGGGGCAGAGGGGAAGGCCATTTCAAAGCAAACCATTTCTAAGTGGACAGTCTATTGCATTAATTTCTGCTATAAGCACAATGAAAAACCTACCCCACAGGGGATAAGATCACATTCCACCAGGGCTGCATCTACCTCTACAGCCTTTCTCAGAGGTGCCCCTACTAGGGACATCCTAGAAGTTGCTACCTGGAGCTCTGTACATACCTTCACCAAGCATTACCACATGCCTATTGTTTCTAAATCCAGAGCTGGTTTTGCCACTGCAGTCTTGCAGGGCCTAATAGCTGGTCTTAATACTCTCTAACTTCCTCCTCCCTTCCTTAGCTTTGGGAATCAACCCAAATGTAATGACTGCAACAGTGAAACACGAAGAACATAGTACAGTTGTATACACTTACCGTAAATGTAGATGTTAGAGTGTATTCACTGTTGTAGTCCTGGTTACCCTCCCTCCAGCCCCCTGACTTCTCTTGGCTATACCTTTCTTCTTGTTTAGTGTATTTAAGCTTTCTGGTGTATTTGCTTTTTGTTGGAGGTGTAACCTAACATATAATTACTTCCCATTATGGGGGCACCTGACATCTCGGGCAAGATGTAATGGCGTCAGCTGCATGTTTTATACCCCTGACGACCTGACGTCATGACGTCATGGAAGAAGAGAGAGCATCCGACGCAGGAATCCAAGACTTTGATATTCAGGCCAGCTGAGTGCTACCTGCAGGCAGATAACCCAAATGTAATGACTGCAACAGTGAATACACTCTTAACATCTACATTTATGGTAAGTGTACACAACTGTACTTTCCTCATATCCAACTTGGCTTTTGCTAAAGCTAGTGGGAACTAAACACTTGAGCATCTCCCTTATCCATAATGCACCAACCCCAGTTACCCCAGATCTCATTTGCCACTTCAAGTAAAATATATAGTCTTCCATCTCTCTCAAGCATTCATCAGATTGTGTCATACTTTTTTTCAAAACCTTACTTAAAAAACTTTATATTGCTATCCCTTACCTTCATCTATAAATTTCTTGTTTCTTACAATTTCCTAAATTTTATTCAGTCTGTAGTACAAATTTCTGTGCATCTCAGATACTTTTGGTTGTATCTTTCATCGTGTTCCTATGAGTACAACAAAATGCATTATGTCAAATGCGTTTTTGTCGACATGTAGAGCGAACAGCGAAGTGGCTGTTCAGCGAATTCTTTCCCTGGGAAAGGAGTCGCTTGACCGCTTCGTTGTTTTGCCGTGTTCTGAAGTGTAGTGTGGTCCCTTGTCCGGTATAGCTCCCGAGCATGATTGTGCAACAGTTACTGACCTTAGGGTTAGGGTGCGGGTTAAGGTAAGTGCATATGGTTTAAAATGTTTACTGTCTTTTTTTTTTTTGTTAAATGTATGTTTGGGTTATGTGCGTATGTGTATTTAGTTGTTTACTGGTTTTTGGGGGGATATAATTAGGATTGGGTATGTGTGTATGTGTCTGGACGTGTGTAATGTGTTTTTTTTTTTTTTTGCGGGGGTTGGAACAGTGATTTCTTTCCCTAGGAAAGAAATCGCTGTTCTTTAGATTCGACATTTTCAGCTTTTGCTGAAAATGTGTCGATGTAACATCGTTCACTGTTGCAATATAGACCCCTTTCTTCCCCCACGACACTGTTGTAGCACTTTGTTTACCATTGTTGGTATTTCTCTCTCTCTTTCTTTTATTCCACTATTAAAAAAAGAAAAAAATCCTCTTCTCTGTTCTGTTGTATTACATTAATGTGTTTTGTTGCAATGGCAGATGAACTAGCACGTTTTTAGAATTGTATGAAGTGTGGGCACAAGTGCCACTTTCTGATGCCCCCACACTGTGTCTATTATTTAGGTCCTCTCCATTTACAAGAGGATTGCTCAATATGTCATGGCTTTAACCCTCATGCATTATTAGAATGAAAAAGTAAAACAATTCTGAAAGGACTTTTTCCTTCATCTTTTGGAGAGGCTATATTGGAGGGTTCTTCCTCCTCTAAAACAGAGTACAAAAGTTTAAAAAAAAAAAAACTTCTCTGAAGCCCTCTTCCTCTTCCTTTGGTTTGGACTCTTTTGGAGAGAGGTCTCTTAAGGACCTGGTCTCAACCCTGGATCCTAAAAAGGCTAAAATACAAGATCCTGTCAAGGAAACATTATTGGATCTGATGCCTACTAAGTCAGAGCCGATGGAGTCAAAGCTCTAGGATCCAACTTTGTTTGATCCAATTACTACCCAGAACAAGGTACTCTCCCTCACTGGGTCCTGTTTCTGACAGGGTATCTTCTCTGTTCTTAGAAAGACCCAGATTTCCATCCATATATTCCACTCCCTCTTCCAGAAGCCTTACAAAAGATGACATGGAGAGACTGGTGAAGATTGTCTTGGCACAGAAGCCAGATTGGTATTCTTCAGCTCCAACCCCTCTTGGTCAGGAGATCCATATATCTGCTACTTCCCCATTACAGATTCCTCCTCTAAATCCTGTGGCTTCAGAGTTTTTGGATCTGAGTCATCTGGATCCATCTGGCTCAGATCCGAGGATAAATTTATCTTTTGATCTGAGATCTTTTCTGATGGCTCCGGTTCTATTGGATCCAGAGAGCTCCCAGTGCCATAGTTTATCTGTCAGATCTGAGGTGTTTTATTCATCTCCGAAGCTTTCAGAGCAATCTCTGCACCTCAGAGCCTTAGCACTTTATAGCTCAGCTCCCACTTCCACCTCAGAGGTTTTGCCCTCTGAAGCAGGGAAGACCTACGATTCAGAAGCTTATTTTCTTGGATCTGACGGGCCTCTCTGTCTCCAAGTTGCTCTGTCTTCAAGGTTGCAAAGAGTATTTTCTGCCTCAACAGTTCAGACAGATTCTTCTCCCTTGGATACTAAGACCCTGCCATGATGTCTCAGTGCTCAGAGCTTCACCATCTCCTTCCAACAGGGACAGCCAGTACCATAACCCCAGGCTCCTGCTCAGGGAATTGCAATCTCCTATTCTAGTACCTCCCCAGAACACCCCACTGAGGAGGTCCCCTAAGACATAGACATGCAAGGGGAAACACTTGGACTCCCAGAGGATTCCATCCCTAAAGACACAGATTTCGATGAAAGTGAAGGATCACCACCGGATGATGATCTTCGTGTTTCACTGTTGCAGTCATTACATTTGGGTAATCTGCTGGCAGGTTGCCCTCAGTCAGCCTGAATAACAATGTCTTGGGTCCTGCATCGATTGCTGTCTCCTCTTCCATGACGTCAGGTCATCAGGGGTATAAAACATGCAGCTGATGCCATTTTATTCAGTCTTTCTTCCCGTGCGGTGCCCGAAGCAGAAGCAGTTCGCAAGTTCCAGTCGGCTGACTCCTGAAATTTTCGCATTCGAGTTTCAGAACTGAAGTCTAAAACTAAAGCAAAGTACCCCGTTGGGGAAACTTTTTCTTGCTCCTTACCGATGTCAGTAAAAGTTAATAATTGCATTACTTGTGGGAAGCAAATACCTCATAAGGATTTTCATTTGTACTGTATTCCTTGCCTAGGCCCAGATCATAACGTGCCGTGCTGTCAGTTTTGTGCTAGATTTAACCAACGCACTGTTAAGCGTGGGTATATTTTTGCTTCAAAATATTTTGGATCAAGATTTAATTACCCTTTAATGTCGTCTGTTAGCAATCTGACTACCGGAGTTCACAAAAAACGCAAAGAAAAAGACAGTCAGTTGAGGTCCAAAACCGACGACGAAGCTTCTCCTAAGCCAGTCGCTGGTTCGCCAGTACTCAGTGAGGCGCTTTTGCAGCCCCTGATACCCGCTACTTTTGAGTCGTAGGCCTCTACCGAGACCCATGCGGAGTCCGGTATGCAGCAAGATTCTCAGAGTATTGAACCCACAGATGTCTCTCCCTTGGATGGGTCCGGAGCTGCTGAGCAGGCACCAGCTTCTGAGGGTGTTTTCAGGCCTCAACATTTTTATATAAAACTGACGCCAGCTTCAAAAACAAGATCAAAAGCATCTTCTAAGTCTAAAAAACTGATGCATGAGCCATGTGCTCAGGCCCCTATGCCTAAAAAACAGATGATCAAAATGGCTGAGGACTTGATTACCTTGATCAGGTGTTCCCAACCCCCCCCCCCCCTGCTAAGAGGCCTAGGCAAGACACTGATTATCAATCTTCAGATCAGGTTTCTATTTCTTCTGATTCCTTTTCTGATCAGGAATTTTCCATACCACCCTATGAGGATTCAGATGCAAAAGAATCTATCCCATCTGCATCTCCTTCTGAGGATTATTCTTTTGGAGAAACCTTGCATACTTTAAGGGAACATTTTCATTGGGAGAGTCAGGATTTCTCTGAATCTAAAAAGAGGCTTAGGGATTTCCTTCTTCCTCAAAATAGGCCTTTGGCTATACCTCCTGTATTAGACATTGTTGATGATCTGTTTTCGGAATCAAGCATGGCTCCTGATTCCCTACTTCCAGCTCCTAGTAAGCTGGACAGAGATATTACAGGGTTCCTGACTCCCACAAATTTCTATTCAAAAATCCTGCTGCTGATCCTGAAACTGTCTCACAGGGTCCCAAAGGTGTAAAGGCCTCTACAGCCAAAAAGTCCTACCCCCTCTGATAGAGACTCTAGGGCACTAGATAGATAGGGAAAGAAGGTTTATACGTCTGCAACCTTGGCAATTAGGGCCTTAAACTGCCAGTTTCATATGCTAAAATATCAACAGCATGTTATGGGCTTATTGAAACAGAAAATTATGTTGATATCTGATTGTGTGGAAAATAAAGAATTACAGGAATTATTGCATGCAGCAGAACAGGTTGGAAAGCATACTTTGCAATGTGATTTTGATTCTTTGGAGGCCTCCTGCAGGGCCGCAGTTACTGGATCTGTGATTAGAAGGCATGCCTGGCTCGAGGAGCAAAATCTGCCTGATCATGTTAAAGCTAAATTGTTGGCTGCTCCTTTACAGCATGATACTCTGTTTGGTAATAAGGCAGAAGAGGTTTTAAAGAAAATGGAAGACAAAGCTAAATCTATGCAAACTGTAAAAAATTTCTTACAAGTGCAGCCACCCAGATTCAGTAGGCAGCACTGGCCTACTAAAAATTGTTTTTTTTTCCTGTGTCCAGCAGAGGCTCTCAAGACAAATCCAGGCTCTAGATACCAATCACAGGGTTCTTACAGGTCAAAGCAATGGGGTGCCTCCACCTCCAAATCTGGCGGAAACAAAGCACAGCCCTGCAGTAAGCAGTGTTAATGACTTCCCTCTTCCATCACCAAGCACTTATCTTTTGGCAGCCCCCTTGGGGGGAAAGTTAGCACTTCATGCTCAAAATTGGCAGTTAATTACCCAGGACAAGTGGGTATTAAACATAGTATCCCAGGGGTACAGATTTCATTTCCATACTTTGCCAATTCCAAACAGTTGGCCAGATCTGCCACAAAATCAATGGGCAGAGGCTCAGAAACAAGTTACGTCCCTCATGGATATGGGGGCTATTCAGCCAGTACCAGAACAGGAAAAAGGACAAGGTTTTTATTCAAGACTGTTCCTGGTACCCAGAAAAGACAATGCCTGGTGTCCAATACTGGACATCGATTTTGAACATATTCCTGGACATTCCAAAATTCAAGATGCTGACTTTACAACAGCTGCTGCCTATGCTGGGCAGGAATGCTTGGTTAGTGACTCTAGACTTAAGAGGCATACCTGCATATCCCAATAAGGGAATCGTGCAGAAGATACCTCCGCTTCAAGGCAGGTTTTATGCATTACCAATTCTCTGCACTGCCCTTTGGCTTATCTACTGTGCCCAGGGACTTTACAAAGTGCCTGGCACCAGTAATTGCATTTTGCAGACAAAGAAGCATACAAATTTATCCTTACCTGGACGACTGTCTCATTCAAGCAGAGAACAAGGACATTCTTCTTCAACATCTGGCATTTGAAAAAGACTTCTAACATGCCTAGGGTACACAATAAATGAAAAGAAATCACAACTGGTACCCTCTCAAAAAATTACATTCCCGGGTGCAAGCTTGAATACAACTGCCCAGATGGCTTACCTTACGCCAGACAAACAAAGGCAACTGACTATATACTTCAAACAGATGGCAACAAAAACCCAGTTATCTGCAAGACAAATTCTGCAGGATTTGGGGTTCATGGCATCCTGCATTCTACTAATTCCATATGCAAGACTGCATATGAGGAAACTTCAATGGTACCTAAAAAGTTTATGGAGTCAACATTGTCACAGTCTGGAAACAATGATTCCTCTCATTCTCTGCCTACAACAGGAGTTTCTTTGGTGGGCAGAGACATGTCACCAAAACAAGGGACTGTCATTCACTCTACCCCCTGCCACCCAAATCCTAACTACAGATGCATCAGACTATGCTTGGGGGGGCCCACCTGGCAGGGAGATGCATTCAGGGCATATGGACTCCAAAACAAATGCATCTGCATATCAACCAGAAAGAGATGCTAGCTGTTCAGAGCAGCCTTCAAGGACTTACTTCATCCAGGGCAACTACTGATAAAGATGGACAACACGGTTATGTGGTACATAAACAAGCGGGGGGGGGGGTACTCATTCCTACCCCCTTTGCAGACTTGCCAAGGCATTATGGAACACAGCCTTGACTTACCAAGTACATCTTCAAGCTCAATTCCTGCCAGGAAAACAAAATACTCTGGCAGACGACCCAAGCAGAAATCTTATGGACCCACATGAGTGGAAACTGGATCCACAAATCTTCAGCATGGTAACACAGAAATGGCAGAGCCCAGACATAGATTTATTTGCCTCTCCCCAAAATTATCAACTGGACAAATTCTGCACAAGGACTTATCACAGGCAAGCATGGAAAGTGGATGCCCTATCCTTCAGTTGTAAAAACCTCTCAGTCTATGCCTTTCCCCCTCTGCCTCTTCTCTCCAAAGTCTTACTAAAGGTCAGACAGGAAAACCCAAAAATGATCCTAACTGCTCCGGACTGGCCTCGCCAGCACTGGTACCCAATTCTAAGGAATATGTCTGAACTCCCTCCTTGGTACTTGCTTCAAATACCTCATCTGCTGTCACAGCAAAACAATCAAATTCTGCGCAATTAGCTCCAAACTCTGAACCTTGCAGCATGGCTGATCATTTAATTATTCAAACACCTCCTCTCAGTAAATCTGTGATGTATGTCATTTTGGAAGCCAGAAGGCCTAGTACTAGAAAATCTTATGCTGATAAATGGAAGAGATTCTGTGCTTGGAACGAAGCACAAGGAACAGACACACCAAAACCAAATATCCCTCAGATTTTACAATACTTGACTGAGATGCTTGACAAGGGCCTATCGTTTTCTTCAATAAAAATCCATGCCTCTGCCATCTCGGCTCATTACAACATGGAGCCTCCCATCTTTTCTCATCCTCTGCTAAAACAGTATCTTAGTGGGGCCAAAAATTTAAGGCCTCCCAGAAGATCACCAACTCCTGCATGGGACCTAAATTTTGTGCTGGAAAAACTCACCCTGCCTCCTTTTGAACCAGCAGCTACTGCAGATATAAAATTTTTATCTTGGAAAACAGCTTTCCTTTTGGCAATCACTTCAGCAAGAAGGGTTTCAGAACTACAGGCTCTCATGGCTGTAGAGCCTTTTATTACATTTTACCTGGACAGGGTGTCCCTCAGAACCAATCCTTCCTTTATTCCTAAGGTGGTATCCAGTGTGGCTCTTAACCAAACTATTCACCTGCCAACATTTTACCGAAATCCGCAGGGCAAGGGGGAGCAGATTCTGCATTCATTGGACGTACACAGACAACTAAGATTCTACTTAAACAGGACCAAATCTCTAAGAAAGTCTGAGCAACTACTGGTGACATTTGCTTCAGGATCAGAGGGGAAGGCTATATCAAAGCAGACTATTCCTAAGTGGATAAGTCACTGCATTCGTTTCTGCTACTTGCACCATGGTAAACCTGTGCCCAGGGGAATCAGGTCACACTCCACCAGGGCTGCCTCTACCTCAGCAGCCTTTCTCAGAGGAGTTCCAACCAAAGACAATCTAGAAGCTGCTACTTGGAGCTCTGTTCATACCTTCACAAAGCATTATCATTTGCCTCTCTTCTCCAAATCCAGGGCAGGCTTTGCCACTGCAGTTCTGCAGGGCCTTATAGACGCTCCTAATGCTATTTAGTTCCATCCTCCCATCCATAGCTTTGGGATTCTACCCACATGTAATGACTGCAACAGTGAAACACGAAGAACATAGTACAGTTGTGTACACTTACCATAAATGTAGATGTTCGAGTGTATTCACTGTTGCAGTCCGGGTTACCCACCATCCCCCTTTTCTATAACTTCTCTTTCCTTCACTATATTCTAAAACCTTTGTGGTGTATTTGCTTTTAGATAAAGGTAAAGTTTATGTTGCTAAAGTGCATTTACATATATATTGCTGTTTATATATACATATACATATTTTTTTTTTGTTCCCCATTTGGGGGCACCTGACATCTGGGGCAAGAAAAACTGAATAAAATGGCATCGGCTGCATGTTTTATACCCTTGACAACTTGACGTCATGGAAGAGGAGACAGCAACTGACGCAGGACCCAAGACTTTGTTATTCAGGCTGACTGAGGGCAACCTGCCAGCAGATTACCCAAATGTAATGATTGCAATAGTGAATACACTCGAACATCTACATTTATGGTAAATGTACACAACTGTACTATGTCTCCTTTGGAGACACCATATAAATCCTTAAGCAGAGAAGTGATTAGACATCCAGCAATCCTACGTCTGAGAAATCTGTTCCCCTGGAGGCTTTTGGTACTGGACCCTCTACCTCCTGGGTGACTTAGCCCACCAATGACCTTATTGATTTGATCTCACTGTGGGCATGGAAGGACCCTGACACCATAGAACCAAGTCCTCGTAGAGTAGGATAATGGCACCACCAGTGGATAGACATTTTTGAGGGAAGGGAGTTCCTCTCGATGTCCTGGTCATTGCGGCAGCCACCAAGAAGGAACTAGATGAGGAAAGTTCCACTGTCCATTCCCCCCAACAGGGAGTCACCAGCAATGGGCAGATTTGGGAAGCGTGTCTATGCTTCTGTGACCTTCGCTTTGAGGTCTCTAAATTATTTGGCACACTATACCAAGCTGCAGAGGAATTTGATCAAGGAGTTATCAAATACTCTCTTGGGTGCGGTTTCTGGTGAAGTTCAGACATCTGTAACTTCTCAGCTGATGACCCTACAGTCCATATCCAATACATCCATGAGGCTGATTTCACATGTAGCAGAAGGAACCTCAAGGGCAGTGGGTTCAGGTGTTTCCATAAGAAGACATGCTTGGATGCACCTCTGAGTTTGCAGAGCCTTTCAAGTTTTTTCATCAATACTCCTTTTGATGGAATGTCTTTATTGGGCACCAAAGTAAAAGAGACACTGTTCAGGTGAGAAAAAGACAGACCCCGTCCGCCATGGGCATGCGTTTTTCAGCTCCTCAAAGAACCTTATCCAGAATCAATGAGGTGGCTGAAAAATGTGGTTCAAGAAGTCTGAGTCCTTTTTCAAGACACGTAGAGGAGGTTTCCCCAGAGGCAGAGAGAGGAACTCTAATGAACAAAGATGGCAGAGGAGGCCTGCCGAACCAGGGTTCCAGAGAATCATTCTTTGACAAAGCCTGCCACCACTCCTGAAAGAAGGCCCAATTGTCCATCTCTGGAGGCAGTCCAGGGACATTTACCCCTGCACCAGAGAGCCTGAATAGTTATAACAAAATATACTTGGGTGCAGAGGATTATTTCCAGAGGCTATATTATACCCTTTCCCATTATCCCCCAATCCCAAGGAAAATCCCCAATGTTCCATCCAGTCAGAGGGAACAAGCAGCAATTCAAATTCAAAAGCTGCTAGAGAAGAGTCATCCAAGGGTTTCCGCCAGACCAGATAGAATCTGGAACTTCCTAAGGGTTCTTTTTGGTGCCAAAGAAAACAGGAGTGGAGAATAATTTTGGATGTCTCCAAATTAAACAAGACAGTTCAAAGAACCAAGTTTCGGATGGTGACGTTTCAGTCCATTCTCCCATTTCTGGGCAAGGATGACTGGATGTGCTGCATAGACCTTTAGGACACATATTATCACATAAAGATGAACAGACAGTCCAGGTGGTATTCCGGCTGGCAGCCAGTCATTATCAACTCTTTCACTCCGGAGCAGCTCTTTTGAGTGTGCACCTTTAACCCCTAGTGGGCATGGCTTAAGCCTTTAAAAACTAAGTTATCACCTTACAGTTCTAGAAAACTCTCATTGAAAGAGGTCAAATATCAATAGAGTTGTGTTTGCCATCACATATGGTTTAAGACAAAATATCCTGGTACCTTGTAAGTAACATGGTTTTGGAATTATTAATGCAAATATGAACAATCCATATTTGACGCCTAGAGGAGCAGTAGGGGTTAAATGCAGAAGACGCCTGAAGGAGCACTCTGCTGTAATGAGTACTGCCCTTTGGACTCGCCACAGCCCCCCAGCGTGTTCAACAAATGCATGGCAGTAGTAGCAGCTCACCTAAAATTGCAAGGATTCAGAGTATTTCCATATGTAGATGACTGGCTCATTGCAGCTCCAACCAGGCATCATCATATGTGCAAGAGGCCAGGTTCTGCAGACTTGCTCTCATCTGGGGATAACCATAAACTACAACAAATCACATCTGAAACCAACTCAAACTTTAGAGTTATTAGGAGCAATTCTCAATACAGGCAACCACTGCTTCCCTTCTATTACTGATGGTTCAGACCATAAGATTCCAAGTCAAAAAGATAACATGCAGCACCACAGTTTCAGCCCAGCTAGTCATTCAGGCTGTGGGATCAATGGCAGCAGCAGTAACATTAATACCACTTGCTAGGTTTTATAAGAGAATTCTTCAGTGGATGTTAGCTGCTCAGTGGTTCATTCTTTATCAACCTATGTCTTGCAAGATAAAAATCCCTCACATCTGCAAGAGACATCTAAAATGGTGGATTCATTCAGACCAGGTTCTACAAGGTCATCCATTCATTCCCCTCAACCCAAAGTCATAGTGACCACGGACACTTACCAGCTTGGGGGGGGGCATTATCTGGGGAAGACAGTCCAAAGCACCTGGTCCCCCGAGCAGGTCAATTTGCATATAAATGTCCTGGAGATGAGAGCAGTGCTGTTAGCATTCCAGGCATTTCAGAATGCTCTCCCTTTGGGGACAATTGCAGTACAGTCGGACAATATGTCGGTCATGTGGTACATCAACAAACAGGGAGGAACCAAATCCTACCCATTGTGTTAAGCTCTCTCAGAGTATGGCAGTGGGCGATGTCTTCCAGCTGCTTTCTTTTTGCAATGCATATTCTGGAGAAGTCCAGTCTGATAGCAGACAAATTGAGCATGTGCATTCTTCTACGTCACGAATGGCCCCTCAACAAAAATATTGAGAACACAATCTTCCAACAATGGAGCCAACCTTGCTGCAATCTGTTTGCGCCCCCAGCTACTGTGCCTAATCCCACCACAGGGGGGAATCTCTGAGAGATGCTCTACTTCACAATTGGCACCCGGTATCCTTTACTCATATTCTCCCACTTCATTAATTCCCAAATTTCTTCAGAAAGCTGCAAGGTTGAAAAGCAATGTCATCCTCATTGCCCCTTACTAGTCTCAACAAATTTGGTTTCCCTTCTTTAAGCCTCACCTGACTCAACTACCTTGGTTTCTAGATCCAGCTCCAGACCTCCTGTGTCAACCAAATGGCGTGATATAGCCAAACATAGATGGATCTCAGGCTGGCTGCCTGGTTTCTCCAGTTCCACTAATAGCCAAACAACCTATGCTCTCTTCCCCTGTCCATCATATTCTTTTGTCCTCACATAAAGCTTTCTCAAGAAAATTATACTTCAGCAAATGGAAAAGATTTTTTGGGGGGGCTCAAAACCATAATATTGAACCTCTCTCAGCTTGTTAGTAGCCTGATTAAATTCCAACTGTTATTCTAAGCCTCTTGATTTTGGTTTAAGCACTTGGGTTTCAAGCCAGTTATTTTACATTAAGCTGGTTTGTGTGCTACACGTTCGGCGACCTAACCGGGAAAAGCCGAAAGACACACACACTCTTATGTGAGGAGGTAGCTTCTGCCCTTCTGAGCTGAGAATTGCTGGTTGAATACTTATTGTGCCTGCTTAATTGAGCTGGGTTTTTCTGAAATTGGTGCACTTTGTTGTAGCATAGACTAGATTCAGACCTGCTGAATCTAGTTTTGTTTGTATAACTTGAGAACTCAACCATGCCATCTTTTGTTGGAGAGGGTTCCCCTGCACCCTAGTGGCAGGAGTGTGCAGTTAGAACTCATCTGATTTAAGGTTACTGGAACAGGAGTCAGTTTTGTGCTTTTTTATTGGTTCATTTGTTTAGATCAGTTTGTGCTCATTTGTTACATAACACTTCATTTGAGCAGTGCCACACAGCAGTGGACACCATTGGTGGTTAAAGATGCAAACACTTTTGCCTGCAAATTTTCCCTTAGTACTCTGCTAGTGCTCCATTTGTGAGTTCTTGTGGTTGTCCCTCACTGATAGGTGATTCATTCAACAAAGCTCCTTAGGTACCAACACAGATCATACCCATTAGCCCTTCATATTTTTTGTCCACTTCTCCTGTCCTCTACTTTGCCTGGTCCTTCCTGTCCTCTCCCTGTTTTCTGCCCACATCAGCTTATTGGTTGACCAATTTCTCACAGTTTATCCTGCCAGCCTGGTCGACATGGGCATCCTGAGGCAATGCAGCAATTGTGTCATGTGCACTGACAACCCATTTTTTATTCTAGTCCACACAAATTCATCATGTGAGAAATGCATCTATGTCAAGAATCTAAACTCCAGGCTCTCACTCACCAGTCAGTCCATCTGATGCTAAGCAGGTCGTCAGTATGCACACCTCACCTCCTGCACCTACCAAAGCAACAACACCTAATATATCACACACCAATGTCTCATCAGCCAAGCCCCTAAGGCATAACAAAAAAGCAAGCATCTTAGTCATAGGCAACTCAGTTGTGAGACACACAGATGTCTCTCTCAACAGTTTGGGTAAGGAGAGGGTCACAGTCAGCTGTCTGTCAGGTTTCAGGATCCACCACATCACACATGCACTCAAGTCGCCTCAACAACAGGCATTGTTATGACTCTGTCATAGTCCATGTTGGTGTGAACAACTTGAGACGTACCTCACCGGACTATATGAAGAGAAACTTGACTGAGCTGCGTGTCTCAGGCAGGTATGTCCCTAGCCTTAAGCAGCATTTTACCTTTGCCTAGGATGATACCTCAGTACAAACAAAAAACAAATGACTGACTTCAACAATTGCTTACTTTCTGGTGTCATTCAAAGGGGATCCAGTATCTGTCAGCCTGGGATGATATGATCAACAGACCTCAATGCTTTGCTAGAGATAGCCTTTATCTGTCACCCCTGGAATTTTGGTTACTGGCTAAGGCTCTTGACAGCCCCATAGTGCCTTTTTATGGCAATGTCACAAGAACAAAATTCCAGATGTAAAAGTACACTCTAAAAACAACCTCAAGGTTATACTGCTAAACGCTAGGAGTATAAACCAGCAACTGCACTCAGTGGAAGCAGTCCTCACTGGACTGGGTGGCAAAACCCAGGGTACCTTTTTGGCTAGGCCTGAATAGGCCCTAGGGCCAATAGCCTAGTACCTACCTATAAACAAACCTGCCTGGTGGACAATTGCCATTAATAGGTTATAGAACAGGAGAAAGAGATTGCTGTCTTAAGAGTAGGAAGGAACGATCTCAAAACTGGAAACGCTCCCTCCTCAACATAAACAAGCAAATAAGACTCCTACTGAAGTCCTCCAAAACTAACTGAATCCAAATTAGCTTCCCTAACTAAGAATAACCACCAAGGCATTCTTTAGTTATATCCGCAGTCTCAAAGGTAAGGCCCAGATTTGCGCTGAACTTGTATGTAATGGGTACTATGTATAAAGAACCTGTGGATATAGCAAACCTGCTGGCTGATTGGTTCAGTGAAAACTTCACTCCCCTGTCCCACCACATATACCCCAAAGCATCCCTAACACCTGTTCCCCACCATATGTCTGAGGAGCAGGTCTTAAAGGCCATCTCCAAGGCCAAAAACACAGCCTTTATGGGACCAGACTACATCCCGGGCTGTGTTCTACATGAGTTAAAACAGGAATTAGCATCACCATTGAGCACACTTTTCAATCACAGCCTAAGCACTGGCTTCGTTCCGGCAGAATGGAAAACAGCTACTGCCATCCTTTTGCACAAAGAGGCTGCATCCTTGGATCCCAGGAACTATAGACCTATTAGCCTGACCAGCCTTATCTGCAAAGTTATGGAACAAATCATCATGGACCTTATTCTCCAAATGCTTGACCCCACCCAGTTTGGCTTTGTCAGGGGGATATCATTACTGTTAAACTTTGTGGAATTGTTTGAGACAGTCATCAAAGCCCTAAACGAGGGCAAAGCTGTGCATATGGCCTACCTAGACTCAGCCAAGGCCTTTGCCACAATCCCCTACTCACACACCATATATAAACTATCAACCCATATATTGTCAGATGGGTTACAAAATGGTTCATGAATAGAACTCGTACGATTAAAATAGGGGACTCTACCTCCTCCAGCAGATCCGTAACAAGTAGTATTCCACAGGGATCAGTTCTGAGACCCCCTACTGTTCGGAATTTACTTCTCCGAAGTACAGGCTAAAACTTATGGACTAAGGGTGACAAAGTTTGCTGATGACTGCAAACTGGGAGCGATCATTGAAACCCCTAGCGATGTCAACATCCTGCAAGATCATCTTATGCAGACTAATGACTGGTGCTAAAATCATGGCATTAAACACGATGCAAAAAAAATGCATTATCTCCTTTGGCAAGGGTGATGTTCCTACAAACTACACATCAATAGCAATACCCTAAGCACACAGTCAGTGGTGAGAGATCTTGGCACACCGGTTGATAGCAACCTTAACTCCAATCACCATGTCTCCATAGTGGTAAGAAGGGCATTTTGTATTGCTCATCTCATAAATAAGGGCATTGCCTCCAGAAAAAGAGGTTATAACCCACTGTACTCTTCCCTCGTTAGGCCAATAATAGAGTGCAACTCTCCCTTTGGTGTGTTCCTTTCCAAACACCTGCAGCAATTAGAGAGACCACAAAGGTTCCTTACAATGAAAATTCAGGGTCTTTAAAATCTGTCTTATGCGGACAGACTGAAATCATTGTCAATTTACTCTGTCATACAGACTCCTCAGAGGCGATCTGTGCCTTGCATACAGAGCAATCTCTAACCAAACTTTAATGGAAATGGTCCACATTCACAAGTCAAATGGCACGAGTCACTTGTTCAAAGGGCATTAACCTGGTTTGTGACACCAACAGAACTTGCTGGAGAGACAAATTTGTCTCTCAGAGGGTGCCCCACCTTTGGAACAAGCTTCCTATTCATGTTAAAGCCCCTCATTGGCCGTATTTAAGCGTAATTTGGACAATTGGATGGGTAACCAGAAACTTGCCCTGGGTTCCACCTGTGACCCTCTTGGCAGGGGCAGTAGGTGCTGATTTTAATGTCTGCTTGATCCAAACACCCTTGGGAACATAGGTTGAACTTGACTAGGCTTGTAAGGGCCCTGGGACCATTAGCCTACTAACCTCCTATGATCTTGGAATTTCTCGCACATATTTTTGAAGAAGGACCCAGTTCAACTGTTAAAGTACAATTAGCAGCAATTTCCAATTTTCATGTTGGAATAAATGGTTCTTCTGCAGCATCCCATAAGTTTAGCAAAGCTTTTTTGAAAGTCACTGTAAGCTTAAGGCCACCCTTTAAGGATCCTACCACCCCCTCGGGACCTAATCCTTGTGCTGCAAGTCTCTTACACAACCTCCCTTTGATACCTTAGCTACATTCAAACTCAATTATCTTTCATGGAAGACAGTTTTCTTAGCGGCCATTATCTCTGCCAGAAGAATTTCTGAGATTCAAGCATTGTGCTCACCTCCATACTTGATTTTCCATAAGGACAGAGTTACCTTATGTACCAACCCATCATTTCTTCCAAAGGTTGTGTCAGAATCCAATATAAATCAATCAATTGATTTGCCAGTGTTCTTTCCCAAATTTTCTAACAAAGGAGAATATGTATTACATTTATTAGATGTTCATAGACCGTTGCATTTTTTCTTGCATAGAACAAAAAAAATCAGAAATTCTGATCGTTTGTTTCATATGAGGAACCAATATTGGGAAAATCAGTTACCAAGGTTACTCTATCTAGATGAATAACAAATTGCATTTCCTTTGTGTATAACATATTGGGTATTGCTCTGACAAAACCTGTTCGAGTCCACTCCACCAGATCCATGGCAACTTCCTCAGTTTTTCAATCTAGAGTGTCCATGGATGGCATTTGTGCAGCAGCTGCTTGGGCTACTCCCCATACCTTTATTACTCATTACAAATTAGATCTGCTCTCCAGTGGAAGGGCATTTTTTGGTTCTGTGGCACTCAGGAATATCCTTCCTTGAGTCCGCCTTGGAAATTAGGTAGCTGGGGACTCTGTCCCATCAGTTGAGGACAGAATGAAAATTGACATATTCAGATAAAGAAGTTATGTACTCACTATAACATTCTATCCGTGTTGTCCATTTTTATTCTTCCTCAACCCCTATCCTACCAACCCCTATCCTTAAGGCTTACGGAAGAATGAGTGCTTAGTGGACCTATATGTCCTTATATTTTATATAAGCTTCAGATATAGTTTCTCCACAATAATTTCCATCTTTTACTTTCTACTAAGGCAGCAAACAAGATCTGAGGTAATTGGTGCTGGTCATTATGGGGGAAGGGAGAAGCTCGAGTGTTTTTGGTTGCCACAAGCTTTAGCAATGGCAGAGTCTGATCCAAGGGATCAGATCTGAACCCATCAGTTGAGGAAGAATGAAAATGGACAACACAGATGGAACATAACGTTTTCTCTACATACTCCCTCTTTATCTATTTATCGTTCAGAGTTTCTACCCATCAGTGATTTCTTTCACCTTTTTTTCCTACCTCATTGGGTCATTTCTTGTTGCGTACCATTGTCGGTACCTTTTCTTCTTTACTTTTTTTCCTACCCTTTTTTAGGGTAACTGCCTGTATTGTTGTATTTTACTGTTAAAAAAACTTTCCTGTCTGTATTTACTGCTTTCGAAACTATGGCCGAGAAGCCAAGAGGTTTTAAAAAATGCATTTCCTGTGGGCACAAAACTCAAATTCTGATGTCCACGGGGAGTGCATTTATTGTCTAGGAGCAGCCCACCTCGATACTAATTGTACTATATGGGCTACTTTTTATTCTAGGGCCATTGCAGATAGAGGAATAAGTTGGTCCTCAGAGGATTACTACCCCCTTTTTCTTCTTCCTCATCCAGGGCTCAAACACCCAGCAAACATTTCAAAGCTCTGTTGGAGTCTGGAAAGAGGTCTCCTGCTAGATCTCCTTCCACATCTATGACTTCAGAGCCTCCTCAAACAATTTGAAGATCTTTAGATCCTACTTCCTTAGATCCAGAAAGGAAAACTTAAGACCCTAAGCCCTCAAATCCAATAATTATATCAAGCAAACGTTCAATACAGACTTCAGATCCAAAACATCGGATCTGACCTCTGGTTTTTCCTAGACTCCCAGAACTCTGTCACCAGAGCTCTTAATTGATCTGATGTCTTCTTGGCTCTCTCTATCTCTTCTGCAAACCACTGTGAGGAAACACTTTAGGTCACAGTCCACTTCATCTATCCAGTCCTCTCAAAGTCTCTTCAAGGGTGAAGTGGATAGGATGATGAGGATGTTCCTTAGAGCTCAGATTCAGATGGGGGGTTATTATGGCTCTGACTCCTTTTGGTTCTATGAGCATCCTTCCACTTTCCATATGGCAATATTTTCTTCTCTGATCCAGCCCACTGTTTTAGTCCTGTGATCCAAGAGTCCCAAGATAATTGTGTTGGAGCAGAATAGGGTTATGTTTTCAACTCTGACAGTTTCCCTAATTGGTTTTGCTCCTATCACCTCAGATCAGGATAAGTCTCAGAGCTGAAACATTGGCATTGAATCCAGGGGGCCGAGATCTACTCCCATGTCAGAGCCATCCTTGCCCCTTGGAGCCTCAGCGCTAGATAGCTCTGGTCTGGCTCTTTCCTCAAGGCATAGATTGGGGAAGAGTTGGAGCTTATCTGCTTTGGAAGTTTTTGGCTCTGATGCATCTGGCCACTGATTCTCCCAGTCCATCTGCCTATGAAGTAGTGGAGAGGATTTTCTCGCATCCAAGAGACCCAATCTCTCTTTCTTCCTTGGATCCTACATCCGACCCCCCAGCAGGTCAGAGCTCTCTCTCTCTCATCCCATCAGACCTATTCCACAGGGACAAGCCAGTACCAACTAGCATCCAATGAGTTTAGAGGAACTTCCCCTCTCTTCAGACACCTCTGCTGAAGAGTTCCCTGTAAGGGAATGTGCAAAAGGAGGCACTTAAATTCCCCTTTGGACTCTCTCACAGGGGATACTGACTTTGATGGAGAAGTGTCCTCCAGATCACCATCTGATCTCTCATTCAGAGACATTTTAGAGGTCTTTAAGCAGAAAGGTGGTTGGTCCTCAGATTCTTCTTCCCTAGAGGAAACAGTATTTTTTGAAGCTTTTGGTTCTGGCCCATCTATGTCTTGGGTGACTCCCCAGGCTGTTGAGCTTATCAACCTAGTCTCTTGCTAGGCATGCCAGGAACTGGACTCTGCCAAACCAGTTCCCCGTCATCCAGACAATATTTTGGCACCACCAAAGGACAGATCCCATTGGAGCAAATGAGTCCCTGTAGATGCTATGGTTGTAACGTCAGCCACAAAAGAGGAGCTAGCTGAGCAGAGCTCCTCTGTCTCTGTAATAGAGAGTTGACGACATTGGACAGATTTGGAAAGTACATATTTGCTTCAGCAACTCTTGCCTTGAGGTCTCTGAATTATTTAATGCACTTTACAAGACTGCAGAGGAATCTGAGCAAGGAGCTCTCCAAAGCCATCTCAGAGTCCATGTCTGTGGAGGACTATAAAAGATCATTTTCACAACTGGTCACCCTAATATCCATTTCCAATGTGTCCATGTGGTTGATATCCCATGCTGCAGAGGGTATCTCATGGCCTGCCAGTTCAGTTATTGCCGTACGGCGACATGCTTGGATGCAGCCATGCAACTTTGTGGAGCTTTCAAATCTTCTTTCTTCAATTCTGCTTTTGATGGAACATCCTATTTTACCCCTTCTGTTAAAGAAACACTGTCCCACATTGAACAGGAAGGAAAGACCCTGTCTGTCATAGGGATTCACTTTTCTACCCCTCAACTGTCCTTTTCACAGAATCAGATGGGGCACAGAAATGTGGTTCCATAAATCCCAGGTTCTTTCCAGGAATCACATGGGCACAATTCCTGTAGCAGCAGATGAAGCCCATAAATCCAGGGTTTCTGAGATTCTATTCTGGATAGACCATTTCAGTGCCCCTGAAGGGCTGCCCCATCTGTTCACCTCTGAAGGCAGTCTGAGGATGCTTATTCTTGCACCCAGATGTCTGGGCTTCCATAACAAAAGATTCTTGGGTGCTAAAAGTAACATCCAGAGGTTATTTCATACCATTTTTCCAGATTCCCCCAAACTAAAGAAGAATGTTTCCTGATGTCCCACCCAATCAAAGAGAAGCTGCAGCTCAAGAGATTCAAAAGCTGCTGGACAAAAGCCATCCAGAAGGTCCCACCAAACCAAAGAGGATTTGGAACTTACTCAAGGTCCTTTTTAGTGCCAAAGACAATTGTGAACCCAAGACCAATTTTGGATCTAAGCAACCTGAACAAATTTGTGAAGAAATCTGAATGGTCATGGTTCAGTCCATCCTGCCCTTGTTGTGCAAGGACAATTGGATGTGCTCATTTGATCTTCAGAATGCATATTATCACATCAAAATGAACAGTTTATCCCAAAGATATTTGCACTTTCATTTGGGAACCAGTCTGTATCCATTCAGAGCCCTGCCCTTAGGTCTCATCACAGCCTCCAGGGTGTTTACCAAATGTATGGCAGTGGTAGAAGCTCACCTGAGACCGCTGGGATTCCAAGTGTTTTCATACTTAGACAACGACTCCTCTCCGTCCCAACGAGGCATCTCCTAGAACAATCCAAGGACTATTTGCTCCAACTTTCTCAAACACTAGGCATTACAGTCAACATGTCCAAATCCAGACTGCAAGCAGTACAGACCCTGGAGTTCATTGGTGCCCAGTTAAACACAGTAAGATTTATTTTCTGCCTGCCCATCGTATAGATACAATCAAGTTCCAGGGTCAACAAATCTTTGTTCATCCTGTTCCTCCAGCCAGACCTGTCCTTCAGGCTCTAGGTTTGATGGCAGTGACCATAGTCTTAGTTCCTATGACACATTTCTATATGCATATTCTCCAATGGACTGTAGCTGTTCAGTGGTCTATTCTGCAGCATCCTGTATCCTATCCAGTCAAACTTACTCGGGTATGCAGAAATCATCCGCATTGGTGGATTCAGTCAGATAATTACCTGGGCTGTCCTTTTATTCTGTCTCCTCCAGTGGCCACAGTGCTCACGGACACATCCCAGTTGGGGGGGGGGGCATTTCCTAGGACAGACTGTCAAAGGCACATGGTTCCTCCCCAGAAGACCAATTTGCACATCAATGTCTTAGAGATAAGAGTGGTCCTATCACTTTCTAGTGGCAATGCATATTCCAGGGAAATCCATTGTACTAGCAGACAAACTCTGCAGGTCAGTTTTTTTACCTCATGAGTGGTCTCGCAATCAATCAGTGGCGGAGAAAAGTTTTTCTTTGTGGCCAACCTTGCTGTGATCTCTGCATCTCTCCACAACAAGTGCAGCAGGTATTTCACTTTAATCCCTCCTCGAGGGGCAGTCACCGGGAGATGCTTTAGTCCAAGTTTGGTTCTCCAGCTATCTACCAGTACCTATGATTCTAAAATTCTTACAGAAAGCCAGTTGATTGAAGAGCTCAATTATCCTCATTGCCCCCTTTTGGCCTTCCTTTGGTCTCATCATGGATATTGGACCATAGACCAGACCTTCTGTAAAACCACATAGGGATGAAGCATCCCAGTATTCTAGGCCTCAAACTAACCACATGGTTTCTGCAATTCCATTAATAGCTGGACAACCCAGGCTTTTCTCTCAGGTTCATCACATACCTTTATCCTCCCAGAAAGTTTTTACTGGGAAGATTAATAGGAGTAAATGGAAAAAATTCTTCATCTGGGCTCCTAAAAAGGAAATTGACCCTTTTACTGCTCCTATTTCTTCAGTAATGGAGTTTTTAGCTTCTGTTTTTCAGGAAGATGCTAGTTTTTCCACAAAGTACAGTTAGCAACCATATCAAATTTTCATTCGGGAGAGAAGGCTTCTTGTTTACCTTCTTCCAAATTATGCAATGCTTTCCTAAAGGACACTATCTTACTCAGGCATCCAGTGAAAGATTTGTCACCTCCTTGGGATTTGACAGTCGTATTTCACGGGTTGACACAAAAACCCTATAAACCTTCAGCCAAACCTGATTTAAAATGTTTGTCTTGGAAAACAGCTATTCTGGTAGCTATTACTTCAGTGAGGAAAATTTTTGAACTCCAGGCTCTATCGTAGGTTCATAAGAGGTTACTAGGCTAGTGGCCCTATAGCCCCTTACAAACCTAGCCATGTTAATCCTGAGTTGCCTTGGTTGTCTTTGGTTAGATGAATGTAATTTACAGAGCACATCTGTGATGAATACCGACTATTCCTGTCCATGAGGGACGTGGGTGCCACTCCTGGAATTAATTTCCGGTCTCGCATCCATTTGTCTAGGTAGCGCCTGAATAGGGTCAGTGAAGAACTCTGCTTCACGTGAAGTGGAAATTTATTCCAGAGTAGCAGCAATATCTGGGAGATAACTGCCTCTCCAGCATGTCATGTTAATGCCACAGGCTAGGTTAAGATCCCTAGAGTGAGTGACTGTTGTGCCATTTGACTTGCGGATGTGCAGTATATCCATCAGGGCAAGGTCAGAGACTGCCCTGTAGGCCTGGTGCAAGTCACCTCTCAACAGCCTATGTGATACAGAGTACAGTGACAGGGCTTTCAGTCTATCCACATAAGTCATGGTTTGGAGGCCCTGTATTTTCCTGGTGAGAAACCTCTGTGGTCTCTCCAGCTGCTGCAGGTGTCTGGTGAGGTACATGCAGAAGGGAACATTATACTGTATTAATGGTCTGATGAGGGTCGAGTACAGTGGAGTTGTAACATCCTTAGACCTGGATGTGATGCGGAAAGTAGAAGGCTTTCATTACCACTGTGGAAACTTGGTGGTCAAATTTTAGATTGCCATCTACCTGTGTTCCCAGATCTCACACCACTGGGTTTGAACTTGGGGGAGCTGTAAATATTGTAATTAGTAGGGAATTCCACTTTGCCAAAGGGGATGTTAATGCATGTTTTTGTATTTAGTTTTAGACCGTGGCTTTGGCAACAGTCATTTGTCTGTGTCAGCCCCTCATGTAATATGTTAACATCATTGGGGGACTCCATGATTGCACCCAATTTGCAATCATCAGCCAACTTGGCAAGCCAAAGGCCATCTGCTTTAGACTGGACTTCTGAGAAATAGATTCCAAACAGTAAAGGGCCCAACACAGATCATTGTGGTATGGTACCGCTGACGGGTCTACTGGTAGAGGAGGAGTTACCAACTCTGACAGTATGTGTTTGTCTGTGAGTGATTTGGCTACCCATCTAGTGTTGTAAGGTTTAATCCCCAGCTGGAAGAGTTTCTCAATAATACCTGAGAGGTAGATTGTGTCAAAAGCCCTGGCTAGGTCAAGTTAGGCAGTATGCATGGTCTTACCTTCATCCAAGACTTTGGTAAGTTTTTCAAAGAAGTCTGCTAAGCTTAATACGCATGATCTACCCTTAACAAAGCCAAGCTGGGTTGGGTCTAGAGTTTGAAAGTCACCTATGTCCTTGTTGATAAGGTCCAGTGACTGCACAGATGTCAACATCATCTAAGGTGAGGAGTGCTTCCAGGGAGTGTAGTTTCATGTTTAGACTTCTAGGATTAAGCAGCAGAACCTAGAGTTATCTTGAGTGGATTTTGTTACGTCAAAAATTGTCGTCGTCTTGACATTGCCTAAAAAAGGCACTATGGGGGAGGCAAGTGCCTTTGTCAGTATCTGAAAGCCATGAGGAGACAGGTGCAGACCATCTCTGGCAAAGCAGCACGACCAATCAGTCATATCTTCCCAGGCTGACAGTTACTGGATCCCCCTGGACTTCCTGGATGAAGGTAGAATGCTGATTAGCACTAGAGTCGTACCTGCCTGGGACACAATCTGAGAGAGCAGTCATGTGTCTCTTCGTATAGTCAGAGGTCATCTCAAATCCTTCACCCCAGCATGGACTATGACAAAGTCATAATGGTACTTGTTGAGTGACTTGAGTGTGTGTGTTTTGATGGATCCTGGCACCTGACAGGTAGCTGACCCTAACCTTCTCCTTGTCCAGCCTGGTGAGGGAGACATCTGTGTGTTTCATTATGGAGTTGGCTATGACCAAGACATTAGGCTTTGAGGTGTTTTGCCTTAGGGGCTTATTTGCTGAGACATTGGTGTATGTGTTATTATGTGTAGTGATTTCTATTTCCAGGGCAGTGTGTGCAAGTAGTTTACATTTCGGGAGGTCTCTGATCTTTTAGTAGGCTTCTAGTGAGTACCTTCGCATATCCAGGTTTGTGTCATGATTTCATTTTGTGTGAGTGGGGAAGTGTATGTGCTGACAATCTGCTTGCCCGGTTTTGTTGTTACGTGAGAGAATTGATTACAATTTCATACTGTAATTACATCTCTCATATAGGGTATTTGTTTTAGGAGTAAGTGGTTGTCAGTATACATGAGGCAATTACTACATTGCCTCATGATGCCCATGTCAATCAGTCTGGCTCGTGAAATGATGGGAAACCGCCCATCCATTGTAGCAGATTTTTATCATATGTACCGTTAAGGAAGGAATTGGGCTAGTTTGACCAGTTTTTGTGCTATGAATAACAAAGGTGTTTGTTCTATTGAAGGCTATGGATGAGAAGTATGGCAACACTGCTCAGTGTGCCCATAGTGCAGTAGGGAAACTTGGGAGGGTTACAATGGCAGATGTTTAGGGAAAGATTTGAGTTTCAAGGTGTTTGCATCTATACAGGGCACCCATAACCCCTGTTGTGTGGTGCGCTGCAACATGCAAACGCAAGTCTTAAATACAGGTAACGTTAAGACCCTTGTAAACTAATCTACCAATAAAAAAATCACACAGTGAACCTTCCTCTAGCAATCCCAAGATCAGACGAGGCTGGATACAAACTCTTAGGGTCATAGGAGGTTACTAGGCTAATGGCCCTGGGGCTCTTACAAGCCTAACCAAGAGTTTATCCCCAAAAAGAAACCTCATTCAGCACCTGTTGCCCTTGTCAATGAGGGACACAGGTGGAACTCCTGGGACAAATTTGTGATTTCCCATCCACTCATCAATGTTGCATTTGAAGAAGGTCATCAAGGTGCTTGTTTTGATATGTATGGGAAGTCTGTTCCAGAGATGGGGCAGCCTCTGGGAGACAAACCTCTCTCTCCAGCAGGTTTTGTTGATGTCGCAAATTAGATTCAGGCCTTTTGAGTGGGTAATACGTGAGGAGTTAGACTTACGGATATGGAGCATCAGTAGTAGGGCAGGGTCTGAAATTGCCTTGCAGGTGAGAGACAGATCACCCCTGAGCAGTCTGTACAATACAGAATAGACTGATAGTGATTTGAGCCTGTCAGTATAAGACTGGTGTTGGAGGCCATGGATTTTCTGTGTGAGGTATTTCAGTGGCCTTTCCAGTTGTTGCAGATGTTTCAAGTGGTACATACCAAATGGGGCATTATACTCAATTATTGGTCTAATGAGGGAAGAGTATAGAGAGGTAATTTCTTTTTTTCTGGATTCAATTCTTTTACTTATGAGATGAACCAAGTAAAAGGCTTTTCTGACCACTGCTGCTACTGCATGATGGTCAAATGTGAGGTTATTATCAACCTGAGTGCCCAGGTTTCTCACCACAGGTTGCGTGCTTAGGGGGTTGCCATTGATGTGGTAATAAATAGGGGCCATGATTTTGCTGAATGGTATGATGGCACATTTTTGTTGCTTTTAGCCTGAGGCCATGACTTGGCACCAGTCATTAGTTGCTGTGAGACCCTCTTGCAATATGTTAACATCTTTTGGGGAGTTAATGACAGCACTCGACTTACAGTCATCCGCAAGCTTGGTCAGCCACAGGCCTTTTGTCTTTGCCTGGACCTCTGAGAAGTAGATGCCAAACAGTAGGGTTCCCAAGACAGATCCCTGGGGAACTCCACTAGTAACAGGTCTGCTAATATAATAGGAGGTACCTATTTTGACTTTGAGGGTCCTGTCAGTGAGCCAGTTGGCCACCCACCTGATGAGATAGGGATTTATGCTAAGTTGTGTTAGCTTTTCAATGATGCCTGAGTGGGAGATTGTGTCAAACACCTTGGCCAGCTCAAGGTAAGCTGTATGCACTGACTTTCCCCTCATCCAGTCACTTGGTTACCATCTCAAGAAGTCATCCAGGTTCAACAGGCAAGATCTACCCTTGAATCCAAACTGGCTGGGGTCAAGTGCTTGGAGATTGCCTATGTCCTTGTTTATGAGATCCATAATAGTACGCCCCATAGCTTTAGAGATCAGACTTGTCAAGCTAATGGGGTGATAGTTTTCAGGATCTGTAGTGGCGCCACCTTTGTGCAAGGGGGTGACAATGGCAGTTCTCCACTCTGCTGGAATGAAGCCTATACTTAGGCTGTGGCTGAATAGGGTGCTCAATGGCAAAGCCAGTTCTTGCTAGAGATGGTACAGAATACAGCCTGGGATACTATCAGGTCCCATGGAAGCTGTGTTCTTTACCTTGGATAGGGCCTTTAGCATTTGATCTGTGGAGACATGAGGTGTGGGACACGTATCGGTGATTTTGAAAGGGCCTTTGGGTTGGGACAGGGGTGAAGTTTGTGCTGAACCTCTTTGCTAGAAGGTTGGCTAAGTCAACAGGATCGGTGTAAGTGATACTATTAAGTACTAATTATGAACAAACCTGGGCTTTGTCATGGAGGTTCCTAACATAACTGAAGAAGGCTTTCTGGTTTTGCTTTATTTCAGAGGCTAGTATGGCTTTGGAGGCTTTCACTAGTGATCTAATTTGCTTGTTGAGGTACAAGAGGGAGCTTTTCCATATGTTCATAGGTAAGTACTAGGCTGTTGGCCCTAGGGCCTATATAAGCCTAGCCAAAAAGTTACCCTGGCTTTCGCCACCCAAGAAAATTATTTTCCTGTGCCCCTGTCGAGCAGAGCCACAGAAGTGATCCCCGGGGTGAATTTCCTATTTCCCATCCCACTCATCAAGATTTGTCTTGAAGAATGCTAATGAGGAGCTCTGTTTGACATAGGTAGTCTGTTCGAGAGTATGGGAAGTCTCTGGGACAGGAATCTATCCCTCCAGCATGTTCTGTTTATTGTGGTGAGAAGGTTTAGGTCCCTACAGCATGTAGCACAGAGGGATTGGGATTTCTTTAAGTGGAGCTTGTCCAACAGCTCTGGGTTTGACTAAGCTTTGTATGTTAGGCAGAGATCGCCTCTGAGTAGGCGATATGCGATGGAGTAAAGCTGGAGTTTTTTGAGACGGTCTGCATAGGGCATCTGTTTGAGGCCAATAATCCTCTTTGTGAGGTATTTCTGTGGCCTTTCCAGTTGTACATACCAAAAGGGGTGTTGTACTCTATAATGGGTCTGAGTGATGAGTAGAGAACAATGACCTCTCTTTTCCTGGATGAGAAACCTTTTGTAATGAGGTGTGCCACATAGAAGGATTTCCTGACTACTGTGGTGATGTGATTATCAAAGGAGAGACTACTGTCCACCTGTGTCCCAAGGTCTCTTATCACACTTTCGGTGTTAAGTAGACTGCCACCTATGTGGTAGTTCATGGGTATAGAGATTTTACCAAAGGGGATGACAGTGCACTTTTTGGCATTGAGCTTCAGGCCATGGCTTTGACACCAGGCATCTTTCTCAGTAAGTCCCTTTTGTAGGATGTCCACATCATTAGGAGTTTTGATTATGGCTCCTAGTTTGTAGTCATCTGCAAACTTTGTTAGCCAAAGACCTTCTGTGCTAGCCTGTACTTTAGAGAAGTATATACCAAACAGGAGAGGACCCAGGACTGAACCCTGTGGTACTCCACTTGTCACTGGTCTGAAGTTGGACTTGGAGTCTGCTACTTTCACAGTATAGGTTCTGTCCATGAGCCAGTTGGCTACCCATCTTGTGACATAGGGATTTATACCTAGTTTAGTGAGTTTATCTATAATTCCAGAGTGGGGGATGGTGTTGAAAGCCTTGGTGAGATCTAGATAGGCTGTGTGAACCACCTTACCCTCATCTATGGCTTTGGTGACTGCTTCAAAGAAGTCTATCAGGTTTAGGAGACATGATCTGCCTTTTGAAGTCTATCAGGTTTAGGAGACATGATCTGCCTTTTACAAACCCGAACTGGGTGGGGTCCAGAGTTTGTAGATTTACCAATGTCTTTGTTTATGAGTTCCATAATGATACGTTCCATGGCTTTGCAGACCAGGCTTGTCAGGCTAATGGGGCGATAGTTCCCGGGGTCCGTGGTGGCTCCCCCTTTGTGGAGTGTGATAACCATCACGATGCGCCATTCAGTGGGCACAAAGCCTGAGGTGAGGCTATGATTGAACATGGTACTTAGGTGGGGTGCCAGTTCATTCTGTACTTCATGGAGAATGCAGCCTGAGATATTGCCAGGTCACATGGATGCTGTGTTCTTGGCTTTGGAGAGTGTGTTTTTTTACCTGTGCAGCCGTGATTACAGGAATTTTGCATTCTTCTGGTATAGAGATGGGCCCTCTAGGGGGTGAAAGGGGGGAAAAGTTAGCACTGAACCTATCTGCCAGGATGTTGGCAATATCAGTTGGTTCTGTATATTTAGTGCCATTGTGCTGTAACTCGGAGCATATCTGAGTGTTGCCATTGAGATTCTTGACATAGCTATAGAATGCTTTGTGGTTGTCTTTAGAGTCAGTGGCAATTTTGTTTTCATAATTAGCTTTGGAGGATTTTATGAGGGATCTCAGCTTCTTACTGAGGCTGACCAGGGAGTTCCTCCAGGCATGGAATTTTATTCTTTTTCAGCAGTTTCTTTCTTCTATTGTAGAGTTTGTTTATGGCAGAGGACCACCAGATTGGCTTCCTTTTTTTGGAGGATAGCATCTTGGTTCTGTTAGGGATAGCACGATCCATGGATTTGTGTAAGTGCTTATAAAGTGCATTTGTGTAGGATTTAGCAGTCGTACCTTTATTGTCCGTCTGCATGGGTGTCATGAAGTTTGCCACTTCTGTCTTAAGAAGTGTGAAGTTGGCTTTGGAGAAGTTTTTTACGGTGGTTTCCCTAATGGTGGGTGGGGACAGGATGTGGATGTCTAGGGTGATTAGCTTGTGGTCGGATCTGACCAACGAGGAATTGACCTCTGGTGTGGAACATCGGTTGCCCATGTTAGTAATGACCAGGTCTAGGATATTGCTGCCACTGGTGGGGGTGTGAATAAGTTGATCTAAGGCGTTGGAATTTATGAATTCCAGAAAACGTTGAGCAAAAGAGTTGGTACATGAGTATTTTTCCCAGTTAATGGTGGGGTAGTTGAAATCGCCCATTATTAGGGTGTTGGGTTGTACCTTAATATTTTCCAGTGTATCAAGAAATGAGGAGTGGGAATTCTGGGGCATGGTGGGGGGTCTGTAGCAAGCTACAATTTGGATTGCGGTCTTGCCCAGAGTTAGTTGCACTTTGATAATCTCAGATGCATTATGCTGTGCAACTAGCCTAGAGGTGTGGATATCTTTAATGAATATGGACACGCCTCCACCTTTAGTGCGTCGGTCCGGGTTAGGTGGCCGAAAGGTGTGGTATGAATTATAGCCTGGTATTGCAGGGGTGCTCTCTGGAGCTTTGAGCCAGGTCTCTGTCACTGCACAGATGTCAATGTTCTCCATTTTAAGTAGTGCCTCAAGTGTGTGCATTTTGAGGTTTAGACTTCTAGCATTGAGTAGCATTACCCTCAGATTTTGCTTGCTTGTACCTGTTACGGTGGTGAATTTGTCATTTGAGTCTTGCCTAGAAAAGGCACTATAGGGGTGGCAAGAGCCTTAGCCAGTATCCGGAATCACAAGGGCGACAGGTGCAGGCCATCTCTGGCAAAGCATCGTGGTCTGTCGATCATATCATCCCAGGCCGACAAATACTGGTTCCCCTTAGAATTCCAATTTGGAATATGTTCCTTTTTACACTTGGACAACAGTTTCTTCCCTTTGTTGTAAAGCCTGTTGATAGAGGATGTCCACCAAACAGGTTTGTGTTTCATTGAGCAGCAGGTTTCAGTTCTATTGGTATGATTGAGTCCATGCAGTTGCACAGGTGCTTGTATACTGCATTTGTGTACTGTTCAGCATAGTTGTTGCAGCCTATGAGTGGGGCAGTGGTTTGAAGCTACAGATACTCTCCCTTAGGTGGTTATAGTCAGCTATTGAGAATGTTTGATTATGGTTAGGGGGATTGGGTGGGATAGAAATTTTGAATGAGACAATCCAATGGTGTGATCTCACCAGGGAAGAACATACTCTGGTAGTGGTGCAGTGGTCACCCATGATGGTGAGAACCAAGTCCAGAATGTTATCTCCCCTTGTTGGGGATGAGACTAGCTGGTCTAGTGCATTAAAATTGATGAAGTCAAGGAATCATTGAGTAAGTGCATTAGTGTAGGAATAGTTCACCCAGTCTATGGTGGGGTAGTTGAAGTCACCAAGGATTAAGGTGTTAGGGGGCACCTTAATGGAGTCAAGTAGATCCAGGTAAGAGAAATGGGTATCCTGAGTCATGGAGGGGGGGTCTATAGATGGCTATAACTTGGATGGGTGTCTTGCCAACTGTCAATTGCACCTGGAGTAATTCCAGTGCATCATGCTGGCAAACCAGTCTGGAGGTGTGCCTGTCCTTAATGAAGATAGAGACTCCAACACCTTTAGTCTTCCCAACCTCGTTTTAGGGTTGGAATGTGTGGAATGAGGTATAGCCTGGGTGCTGTCCGCAGCCCTGAATCAAGTTTCCATGACTGCACAGACATCAGCATCTTCTAGTGCAAGGAGAGCCTCCAATAAGTGCATTTTCAGGTTAAGGCTCCTAGCGTTAAGCAACATGACCTTCAATTTGCTTTTTGACAGATATTTTATGTTGGGAGATTTGTCTTTGGGACATTGCCTAAAAAAGGCACAATGGGGAGGTGAGAGTCTTGGCCAGGATCCGAAAACCCACTGGTGATAGATGGAGACCATCTCTGGCAAAGCATCGAGGCTTGTTGACCATGATATATAAACTGATAAGTATACTTTTTTTTTTTTTACACTTGTTTTGTACTGTACAGCAGTTATATACTTGCTTTGCTGCTTGTGTCCTATTTTGTCTGCATTGTTTGTTTTTCCCACCTTCCCATCCAAATGTTGTAGTCTTAAACTTGGTGGGTTTGGAATCACCCAACCCTGCTGTTAATTTGATTTTGGACTCTCCTCCCTGTCCCATCTCATTTGACCACTCATCTGAGTAGTGCGGTGAGATCATTTGGGTAGGACTACCCCCTTAGTTCCTTAATCTTGTACTATCTTCTGTTTCCTCCCCCTCTACTTAAAAAAACAATTACACTTTATTCAGCTGCTTTTACTGTAATTGTGTTTTTCCTACTTTATTACCTTATTTTTGCTGTGTGCTCTTAAGTGTTCAAGTGCTTTTATTCTGCTGCATTTATTACTGCTTGTTAGTAGATTGATTAAGTTTATCTGTTATTCTAGCATCTTAGTTATGGTTTTAGCTCTTTTGCTTCAGGCCAGTTACTTTACATTTAAGAAGGTTCCTGTGGACTACACTCTTGTGGACAAACCCTTATCATAACCTTTTCTCGATAAGTCTTCCCAAGCATTCAGAACACTATGTCTGGACAATTCCCATCATTTTTTCCTGCCAGCCTAGTTGACATGGGCATACTGAGACAGTGGTGCAACTACCTCATGTTTACTGACAGTATTTCTTCTACTCGCGAGAAATGCATGTACATCAGTAACCTGGAGTCCATGCTCTCTCACGCCACAGTCAGTACTCCTGACAAAGAGGAGACTGCCAGCACAAACACCACAAGATGCACATCAGATAGCCAAGCACAACACACACACACACACACACCTACTTTTGCAGAGGTCCTCAATAAAAACTTACCTAAACACCAGAGACCTCCAAAACACACTATGACACTCTACACACAACACCAAACACATCGCACACAGTAGACAACACACCAGTGTTTCACAAACACAGCCCATAAGGCAAAACTGTAAACCATGACAGCCCACAAGACATAATAAACCAAAAATACTAGTCATTGGTGACTCAATTGTGAGACGCACTGATGTCTACCTCACCAGGCTTGACAAGGAGAAGGTCATGGTCAGTTGTCTGTCTGGTGCCAGAATCCACCACATCACACTCACACTTGTCTCTGCACAAGTACGACTCTGTCATTGTACATGTTGGTGTGAATAACTTGAGATGTACCTCCCTGAACTATATGAAGAGAGACATGATTGAGCTCTCAGAGTGTGTGTCCCAGGCAGGTATGACCCTAGCCCTAAGCAGCATCCTACCTTCACCAAGAATGATACCACAATACCAACAAAAAATAACTGACTTCAACAATTGGCTTAGTTTCTTGTGTCATTCCAAGGGGATCCAGTATCTGGATGCAGGGGAGCCCATCTTAATGTAAGATGGCTGGTTTAGTGCTCAAGTGTATCAAAAACAGGCTACATCCAGCAGGTCTGAATCTAGTCTATGCTATCTAGGTATCAGAACAGTGCAAATCAAGTGCAGAGAAGTGCAAAAAATACTTAGAGACGTTTGTTTCCCAGCTCAGATAGACAAGCTACACGGGTCTAGGACTGTTGAGCAAAAGCTTGTTTCACCAAAATTAGCGAGCACACTTTCGCAAAAGTGCATTTCACCGAAAATGCACTTTTGCTAAAGTGAGCTCAAAAAAAAAAAAAACCATGACAGAATGTCTGTTGCTGAGATCGTGGTACAGTGGGGATATGGCAGTATTCCCTTTTCCCCACTGTAGTGCAATCCCGGAGTGAGAATATAAAAGTGTGTGGGGGGGGGGGGCACAGGGGGCATGTTTACTGGGTTTTTTTTTTTAATGTTGTGATGTTATGTAGTCCTATCTTGCCGTAATTCTTGCTGGATGGGTTCGGTGCCGATTCTCGGCTCTGACGCTAGCAGATACTAGAGCTCGAGAACTTTTACTGACTGGAGGCTATCCCCCTATCCCATGGTGCCTCACGGCAATTCCCCAGATATTGTTTGCTGTGAAAGCTTAAGGTTGTCTCATTACTGGGTCGATGGCTAAGTAAAAGATTTTTTGATATATCTTGCTATTTCTTGTCTTCTTCCTATCCTTTTACCTATAAATAGTTTAGTGCTACCTGTGTGTTTTTTGTTTGAGTACTTGTTCCCCTATTCCACAATTTTTAGGATTGTACAACCCGTTTTAGTTAGAGGGCTGTAGTTGCCCATTTAAATTAGAGCACCTTTCCTCCCTGTGTGTTAGCCCTAGAAAAGAAAAACTTTCTTCTCTTTATAACTTTACTGTTAGTAACAGATAGTGTTGTTGTTATTGTTTTTGGTGTTGTTAGCCTTCTTTTTCTTTCTCAGTATGTCCAAAAATAAAGACAGAGACCATAAGGAACATCGCCCTTCGGGCTTCAAGAAATGTTACAAATGTTCACAGAAAATGTCTTTGACTGACAGTCACACTAGCTATGTGTACTATCTGGGTGAGGCTCATTTATATGGACCCTGAACCTTTTGCCATGCCTTCAGTACTAGGGTCCTTAATGAGAGGAAATGTAAATTAATTGACAAGGGTCTTATGACCAGTTTCTTCCAGGAACAGCTGGAACTTGGTCAGACATCTCTCAAAACTGTTGAGGAAATCTTCGGTTCCAGCTTTGGAGCCGTCAAAAAAATCTAAATCCATGGAGTCAAGGAGTTCTGGCTTCAATTCAGCTTCTTCTGCCTTTGTGCTGTCGGTTTCTTTGGCACAGAGGCAACCTTTGGTATCGAGACATTCTCCTATTCTCGACCCTGTCTCACCAACATTAAGGTCTCCTATTTTAGAAAGTAGATCTCCTTCTGTCTCCACCCGTTCCTCCAGGATGCTTTCAGATGTGGACATCGAGTGGGTGGTGAAGAGGTTGCTCTGTGACCAGATTCTGGCCAAAAAGTTAGCTCTTCCGGACCCAAAGGCTTCAGATCCTTACTTTCTACAGACCACTGCTCCTCCTCCAACTGCTTTGCTCTCGGAGCCAAACACGTCGGGCTCTTCTGTGTTGGAACCTTCGATTCCGAGAATTCTTCCTGGTTCCTCGGAACTGATATCTCTATCCTCTGCAGTTCAGTCTGGAGCTAAGGTATCTGGGGTCTGATGCTCTTGGGTCGACTCCGAGAGGGATTGTCATCCTGGGTTTTCTTCGGAACCGACCCTCCCTCTTGGTGCTTTGGCTCGACTCAGCTTGGTTCCCACGTCTGCTTCAGAGTCTGTCCCTCCTGCTTGGAGCCAACCTTCCATCTCCTCGGAATGGAGGTCATTCTCGGAGCAGGGTGCAGAGATCTTCAAAGCAATAGAGAGAGCTTTGTCCAGTGCCAAAGCCCTGCCTTTGGACCTGATGTCCCACCAGCAGCCAGTAGCAACCTCTTCTCCCCTGCCACCCCCCCTCAGCATAGGGAAATAGAGACTCAAGCAGTCCCCATTAGAGTTGTCCCCTCTTCCGAGACCTCCCCAGATTATCCCACTGGGGAGCTTCCTCAGAAGAGACTTTGTAAGAGGAAGCATATTGACTCACCTGAGTCTGTCACGTCAGACACTGATTTGGATGAGTCAGAAGGGTCCCCTAGATCCCCCTCTGAGGATGTCTCCTTTTCTTACATCCTTGAAATCCTTAGACAGAGGGGCAATTGGAAAACCTCTAACCCTACTGAGGACAAATCAGTGTACCCTGAGTCCTTTGGTTCCCGACCTTCCACCTCCTGGGTGACACCACCTTATGACCAGCTATTGCGGGTCATATTCCAGAAAGCCTGGACCACCCGAGACACAGTGGAGCCTGTCCCGAGGAGGCCAAACAAATTTGTAACTGCTCCAAAAGATAAGCTCTTTCTTTCTAAGGGAGTTCCTGTTGATGCTATGGTGGTAGCATCGGCCACTAACAAGGAGTTGTCCGAGACATCATCTAAAATCCATCCTCCTAATAAAGAGTCCAGGACGATGGATAGGTATGGAAAGTGTACCTTCTCTTCAGTGGCATTCACCTTAAGATCACTGAATTACCTGTCCCATTTTACTCGACTTCAAAGGGATCTCCTGAAGGAGATGGGAGGCACCCTTCAGAGTTCAGTAGCTTCGGGATCCACGGACAAGGAATCAGTGCAGCTGTCCACCCTTACCTCTATAGTTAACTCCTCTATGAGGCTGATTTCCTATACAGCTGATGAAGTGAGCAGGGCAGCCGCAGCAGGAATTTCTCTTAGGAGACATTCCTGGATGCGTCTTTTTAACTTCACGGAATCCTTTATGTCTTCCTTTACCAATGGCCCCTTTGATGGTTCAACTCTTTTTGGACCGCAGGTAAAAGAGACTTTGACCAGGTGCAAGCAGGAAGGGAAAACCTTATCTGCTGTTGGAATCCGTTTCTCCCTTCCTTCTCGACCCTATCCCAAGGGTCAAACAGGAGGGAAAATGTGGTTCTGTAAATCCCAAAAAGGTTTCCCTCAGGCACAAGGTCAACCCTCCCCTAGAGGCAGAGGGGGAGGATATAATGGAAGACACCACCCTCGTGGCAGAGGAGGTCCACAGCATCAGGGAGACAGAGATACCTTCTTTGATCATCCCTTCCATCGCCCCTGAGGGGTTGCCTGACTCTCTGTCTCTGGAGGCAGTCAGGGGTCCTCTCTCACTGTACCCAATCGCCTGGCTACAAATTTTCCAAGATCATTGGATACAACCCATAATATCCAGAGGTTACCTTATTCCCTTTGTTTCAGATTCCCCAGTAAACCGGTCTCTACCAGACGTACCACCCATTCAATTAGACCATGCAACATCAGAGGTCATCTCGTTGCTACAAAAAAGAGTCATCCAAGAAGTCCCCACAGAGCAAATAGGATTCGGAACTTACTCTTGATTCTTTTTAGTTCCAAAAAAGACAGGGGACTGGAGATCAATTCTAGATCTCAGCAAACCCAACAAGTTTGTAAAGAAATTGAAGTTCCGATTGATCACTCTGCAGTCAATATTTCCCTTCATCAGGAAAGACAATTGGGTGTGCTCAATCGATCTTCAGGATGCATACTACCACATAAAAATGGACAGGCGCTCCAGAAGACACCTACGACTTCGGCTGGGAGCCAGTCATTTTCAGTTTCGAACACTGCCCTTTGGCCTCACTACAGCCCCCAGAGTGTTCACCAAATGCATAGCTCACCTGAGACATCAAGGATTCCAAGTGTTTCCGTACCTAGACGACTGGCTCCTCATTGCTACCACCAAGCACCAACTAATCAGAACCAGGGACGAGACTCTATCCTTGTGCGCCAGATTAGGGATTACAATAAACCTAAAAAAAAATCAGCATTATCTTTATTGCAGTGCATTGTATTCTTAGGCTCAGAGATAGACTCAGCAAAACTGACACTAGAAAGAATAGAGTTGTTACACAACCAAGTCAGATTCTTGCTGAAGAGAAACAAAGTTCAGGCCAGGATAGTCCTTCAGATCCTAGGGACTGTGGCCTGCACCATCCTCTTAGTTCCCCTAGCCTGTTTGCACATGAGGGTACTTTAGTGGCTACTATTTGCCCAGTGGTCAGTGCAGGATCTCCCCCTGTCTTACCAAATACTTATCACAAACTCAAGTGCCTCTTTGGTCCAGTGGTAGGACTTCTGCCTTTGAGTAGTAGGTATGTGAGTTTGAAACTGTCCGTCCCAAACTTTTAGGGTTGGGAGTGTTTCCTAATGGCTAAGGCATTTGCCTTCTAAACACAAGGTGCAGGGTTTGAGTCTCACAAGGGATAATTGGCTAGGCTTAAAATGGCTCACAAGGGCATTTAGACTAGTACTACCTATGAACCTATAAATCCTGCAAGAAGGATCTAACATGGTTACATATGGATCAACTTCATCTAGATCGCCCTCTTGTTCCCCCTCAAGAAAATACAGTCTTGACCACGGACGCCTCCCAGATAGGGTGGGGGACATTATCTGTGAATGACGGTCCAAGGTATTTGGCAAGATCACGAGAGCCACTTGCACAGAAATGTTCTGGAGATGAGAGTGCTGCTATATGCGTTGCAAGCACTTCACAGTTCTCTTCCCACTGGGAGAATTGCAAGTCAGTCAGACAGCATGTCTGTAGTGTGGTACATAAACAAACAAGGGGGAACCAAATCTTACCCACTTTGTCGGGAGGCTTTAAGAGTATGGGAATGGGCGATGGACTCTCAAGGTTTTCTGGTAGCAACGTGCATCCCGGGGAAGTCCAGTGTGATAGTAGACAAGGTCAGTCATGAAATTTTGATGCCTCACGAGTGGTCCCTGAATTCAGAAGTTGTGGGAGAGATTTTTCGCAAATGGGGCCAGCCTTGCTGCAACCTATTCACCACATACATGAACACCAAATGCAGCAGCTACTTTGCCCTAATTCCCCATCCGGGGATGTCACTCAGGGATGCTCTGGTCCACAATTGGCCTCTGGGACTCCTTTATGCTTTTCCACCCTTTCTTCTCATTCCAAAAGTAATTCAGAAAGAAAAACGGTTGAAGAATACCTTGATCTTCATTGCTCCTTACTGGCCTCGCCAAGTCTGGTTCCCCTTCCTGTAGCCCTCTCTATTGGAGGAACCATGGATTCTGAAACCATCTCCAGACCTCCTGATTCATCAATCAGGGCAGTTCCATCCTACTATCCAAACCCTGAAATTGACAGCATGGCTGCTCCAATTCCACGAATAGCCAGGTGTATTTGCTTTCCCCTTCAGTTAAACACATTCTGATTTCTTCACACAAACCTTTCACCAGAAAATTATATTCCAGTAAATGGAAAAGGTTCTCCATTTGGGCAGCAAACCACGGCATGGATCCCTACTCAGCTCCTTTTGAGTCTATCCTGTCCTTCCTGTCATCTTTTTTTCATGAAGGAGCTGCAGCTGCTACTATTAGAGTCCAGTTAGCTGCCATCTCTAATTACCATTTTGGCTTCATGGGAAAACCAATAATGTCTCACTCCTTATGCAAAACCTTTCTGAACTTCTCAGACCTCCAATCAGGCAACCACTGGAGTCCTGGGACCTAAACCTAGTTCTTAGATCTTTAATTTCTCCGTCCTTTGAACCCTCTTCTTCACTGGATCTGAAATTCTTGTCTTGGGAAGACATTGTTCCTAGTCGCTATAATGTCAGCCAAGAGAGTATCTGAACTGCAAGCTCTCACCATTCCGACCACCTTACATAGTGTTCCATAAGGATGGAGTCCCACTTAGAACAAATCCTTCCTAAGGTATGTTCAGAGCATAATCTCAACTCAACCATTGAACTACCAGTTTTCTTCCCAAATCATTCTAATAAATCAGAATACAGATTACACCAATTGGATGTCCACAGAATTCTCAGATTTTACCTGCACAGGACTAAAGAATTTTGAAAATCTGACCAATTTGTTTCCTTTTCAGACAAAAATAAAAATTTGCCTGTTTCTAAGGTTACCTTGTCAAAATGGCTTTCAGACTGCATTTAATTTGCTTACAAAGCTGCTGGCAAATAATTACCAGCCAAAGTAAAAGGCCATTCAACCAGAGCAGTATCTACTTCATGTGCCTTTAGATCTAAACTCCCCATTGATACAATTCATGCAGCAGCTACTTGGGCAAGATCTCATACCTTTGTCACTCATTACAAATTGGATTTGGCCTCCCGGGACAGGTCGTCCTTTGTGTCCACTGTGCTGAAGAGTATCTTTGCTTGAGCCACCTGGGATAAAGGTGCTGGGGATGCTGTCCCATCCAGCAAGAATTATAGCGAGATAGGGCTATATAACATAAAGAAGTTATGTACTTACCATAACGTTCCATGTTTGTAGTCCATCTAACCTACATTCTTGTGTTCCACCCTCCTTCTCCCTTCCTGTATCCTGGAGGAACGGGTGGACTATCCATTATGCTGTCTGACCTTGTTGTATTTGTCTGTCCACTTGGCATGGATAGTAATACAGAGTGTTCTGTTTGTATGTGCATACTTATTGATAGTTTACTGACTATTGTGTACCTATTTACTTTCTTGCAAACAAGATCTGGGGAATTGCCATGAGGCACCATGGGATAGGGGTTAGCCTTGAGCCAGTAAAAACTCTCGAGCTCTAGTATCGGACGAGTCAGAGCCGAGAATCAGCTCTGAACCCATCCAGCAAGAATGTAGGCAAGATGGACTACAAACAAGGAACATTATGGTAAGTACATAACTTCTTTTTTGGGGGGTTTTGTTGCAGACTTTTGCAAAAGTGCTTTTTTGGTGAAGTGGGCTTGACCATTTCAGTTTCGTTGAAACGTGTAATCGGTAATTAGTCCTAGATCCCAGCTAAACACCTACTGCCACCAGATGAACAATCCCAGTCCTCCCATTGCAAAAGCACAATAAAGGAGTGTCCAGAGTGAAATGTTACCACAAACAATCTTAAAGATATAGATACAGTTGTGTACTATAAACAGCTTATAAAAGTGTAGTTATTCAATAAAAATACTTCACTTTGAATAAATGAGCCGAGGGGCACGGAATTGTACAGAATTCAAAAAGGCACTAAAAAACAAGATTATCCCTCCAAGCAATAAAACTACATTCAGAAATCTCAAGTGTTTTCTCAACCTCAACAGGTCAGGCTACCTCCCAGTGCACTAGATGGAAAATCCACTGATCTCTTTTGTGTAAAACAATTGTTTGCTATAGTGTAAAATATGCTACTTTATCCATCGACTGGCTAGATCAAGTAGAACAGACAATGGGAGGCAAAATGCACTTTTTCAATATAATCACAATGAAAGGCAAATAATTCAAGATATCAACAGCAGGGTAGAAAGGAAAGGCAAGTAAATAATTCAGGATATCAACAGCAGTGTAGAAAGGGAAGAGCTTATTAAACTCAAATTAGAGTAGGAGGGCAGTTTAAAGTCACCAGGTTTCAAAAGCAAATCAGGAAACAGGAGGGTGGGTGGAAAACACAGTGGGGAATCACAAGCAATGTTTAGTTTATACAGGCTTCATATCTTTGCAAAGACAGAGGCCTAGATTTCACTGAGTATTTAAGTATCACTCAAGAGGCAATTTAACCAATGAAAAAACATGTGAAATGAGCAGCCTGGATAATTTCTGTCCACCTCTCATGTAGAACCAAAATGCCCGGCCAAGCAGATTTGTTAAAACAGAAAAAAATAGAGCAGGTATCAGAAAGCAGCCCTAAAAGGTCACAAGCGAATAATACAGGTTTTCTCAGCCAGTAGGAAATCACCAGCAGTGCTTTCGTTTATGCAGGCTTCAAATCTTTTCAGACAAATCCCCTTACATTGTTTTTCACATAGAGTTACTTTATGAACCAGTCCTTCTTTCCTGCTAAAAGTAGCCTCTGAGTCAAATATCAAACAATTCATCTGCCTGTCCTCTTTCCTAAATTTTCAAATAAGGGAGAGTACATGGTACATCTTTTAGGCATACATAGACAACTACATTTCTATTTACACAGGACAAAGGATAACTACATTTCTATTTACACAGGACAAAGGATTTCAGGAAAACAGACAAGTTTGTTTCATTCTCACCAAACAGACTGGGATCGCCAATTTGTAAAGTTACATTGGCCAAATGGATTACTGAATTTATTTCCTTTGTTTGTACTCCTCACGGTCTTTCCCTATCAAACCCCACAAAGGCACATTCAGTCAGATCCATGGCCACTTCTGCCTTCTGCTCTAGAACTACCATTGGTCATATTTGCACAGCAGCTACCTGGTCTAATGCTCATACTTTTATTGCTCATTACAAATTAGATTTGACTTCTAGAAGCAGAGCTGCTTTTGGTTCAGCAGTTCTCTGGAATATCCCTCCATAAGGACCACCCAAAATTCATGTAGCTGAGGACTCTGTTAGAAATGCTACATCTAAAGAAATCCCAATCCCTCCACACCACACACTCCAGAGACCTCAATCTCATTACCACAATCAACAGAACAAGCTGGAGGGACAGGTTCATAACCCAGAGACTGCCCATGCTATGGAATAGACTTCCCATACATGTCAAGCAGAGCACCTCACTGGCCCTCTTCAAGAGAAATCTTGATGAGTGGATGGGAAGTAGAAAATTCACCCCAGGGATCACTCCAGTGGCTTTACTCGACAGAGGCACTGGGAACTAAGGTCGGGTGATACGATGCCAGGGTAATCCTATGGGCTAAGTTTGTAAAGGCTCCAGGGCCATTAGCCTAGTACACACCTATGAACCTATACGTTGAGGAAGAATGAAAAGGACATCATCAGATATTAGTTATTTACTCACCATAAGTATGCATCTGTGTCATCCATTTTCATTCTTCCTCAACTCCCCATCCCCTTTCATAGTAAGTCCTGGAGTGACCTTATGGACCTTTTCGGAACCTTTTATTTCCAGGTTTGAGCCCTGACTTACTGTTCGTTTCCTCCTTCCTAATCTGTCCTCTATATCTATAAAGCAGCAAACTCAGTCTGCAGTATTGTAGGCTAGCTGGGGCATTATAGGTAGAAGTAAGATCTTAAGAGTTGGATCTGTTAAGACTGAGCTATGCCAAGTCGGATCCGAGGTCAGATCCGTAACCCATACTGAGGAAGAATTAAAACACAGATGCATAGTCATGGTGAGTACATAACTTTAGTACAACATTAATAGAACCTTGATGATCCATGAGAAGTGGAATATAAGAAAATGTCACCGTTACTGGCGAGTCTTGATGCAGAGAAAGCATTCAATAGAGTTAGCTGGGGTTTTATGACTACAGCAATGGTTGCTTATGCATTTTCTGATGGTCTAACGGGTTTTATAAGAAAGATATATGAAGGGTCAGAGGAAAGAATTAAGGTTGGGGAGTTCCTCTCTGATAAGCTGTATTTGAATAGAGGAACTAGCAGGGATGTATTCTTTTGCATTATTTACTTTATATTTGGAGCCATTTAGAGAAAATATGGGGTTCACAAATTCAGTGATATAATTATTATACTACTCAAGAATATAACTGTTATGGTACTCAAAAAAATACAAAACCTGCTGGAGAGACAGGTCTGTCTCCCAGAGGCTGCCCAGTCTCTGGACTAGACTCCCCATACACATCAAACAGAGCACCTCACTGACCCTCTTCAGGGCAGCCTTGATGTGTGGATGGGTAACCGATGCTATAGCTTTATTTGCAGATGACATTACTTTGTCCTTGATAAATCCAGACAGGGATTATTGTGTTGTGGTGCATTCTGAGACAAGTTTCAAGTTTTTTTTTTTTTTTTTTGGGGGGGGGGGGGGTATAAAATAAATGAAGATAAAACAAACACTATAGTGTACCTGCACATGAATTGGTTCAGCAGTACCCACACTTATGGGATGGGGGGGGGTATCAGGTGAAGTATTTAGGTGCATTGATAAAAAAAAATGATTGCTATGCTAAGGATATGTAGGAATAAACATGGTAACACAAAAACTGAGAAACTGGAATCTTAAGATTATGCATGTAGATAATAAGGTATAACCAGTAAAAATGTTTTACATACAGGTCAGCCATATTTTTATCAGCCAGTGGAAATGTAGGGGTTGTTGATAAAGAACTGAAAGAATTTATTTAGGAGGGGACGAAGGAAACCGTTAAGTGGTGATAAGTTTATTCTTCTAATAGAACAAGGTAGTTTATGGTTACCTGATATGAGGGAGTACTTTAGGGTTCCACGGTTAAGAGGCTCATGTAAACAGTTCAAGCAGACTGTTAAAAATCAAACTGGAAAAGGATGATGATGAACCAAGGAGTGAAGTAGTTCGAGAGATAAAGAAAGACTAGGATTTTGGATGAAAGTCCTTAAGGAAAATAATTATACTGAATATCATCTTTATAAAGTAGAAGATAGTGTTCTAAGAGCTAACCATTACGGGAATGAAGAAAGGTGACTTTTATCAATAGATTTGTCAACTAGTAGGGGTATAGAAAATGAGCAAGAGGGTCCTTGAATTTGCTAGAGAAAATTTAGCAAAGGGACCAATGTATTGGGAGCAAGTAATAAGTGGACTAAGGCTAAGCAGAAATTTGGAACGCAGGTTAGATACTGCCTTGCCTATTGGTGATTGGTAAGAGTATAGATGCAGAGAAAGAGGCAGGAGTGGCAAGTGAAAGAACAGCTTTGGTAGAGTTTCTGGTTATGTCTAGTGCAGAAGCTGCTATTAAAAAGTAAAATTAGTAGGACATATAAAATATTGCTTAGTAACTATTACAATCATTAAGAGGAGGTTAGAAAATATTGGGAAAATAGAGTGAAAAAGGCAGTTTGCAAAGCTTCCAAATATACAAGTCCTAAACACTGAAGATTTTAACATGGAACTCTTTGCATAGATTTTATATCCTAAGTAGACTTCAGAGAAGGAGGAGTATGGAAGATAGAGATGATTGGGAGCATCTTTTCTTGGAATGTTATGAGATGCAAGATTTTAAAAATTTCTTTCAGAATACTTTGACACAAATGTTTTTATCTAAAGAATTTTTTTAAGCAGGAATATAGGATTTGAATTGTGAAGATATACTAAGGACTTACTGATTTCAATGTTGTTAGTTTCCAAAAATCAATTAGTAGAAAATATAAATCTTGGTCTAAACCAACTACAAGTTAAGTACTGAATAACTGTAAAGGAGATAAAAGAACTGGAAGTTGGATCTTTAGAAAAAGGAAGGAACATGTTTCATAGAAATGAATGGACATTGTGGAAACTGTACATGTAGAAAAGAAGTGAGGTTAAAAGGAAAGTAGGAATTGAGCCATTTATGTAATGTTTGAGGGAATGAAAATTGTTAAAAAGACAATACGTATGTTGCAGGCATAGGCCAACTAGGCGGCCGCCTAGGGCACCGCTTTAGTAGGGGCACTTTTCCAGTATTTATTTGGTGTAGGTAGACCAGGATGGGGGCAGTGGGTGGTGTGGTGGGGCGTGCCATTGTGCCCTTTTGCCTAGGGCACCAGTTGACCTAAGGCTGCTCCTGGTTGCAGGACAGCGGCAATGGGAACTCTTACTCCCGTTATTCTTTTCTGTTAATGTAATTTATAATTTAGTATTCAGTGCTGAGGTCAGATATCATAAAAGAGCACTGATTTCATTAATTCAGGGTCATATTTCCCACTGTCTTGTCAGGATTTTATTTCAATGTGTTCAGTGTTGCAGAAGTTCTAATAAATACAAGAAGTCTGTATCATAAAAACATGTCTACATTTTTGGTTCTGCGTTACTTTGCAACTCAAGGTTTGTTCATAATGTCCTTGATGTAGTTCAATGTTAGAAAATGTATATAAAAAGTGTCATGAAATGCTTTATATACCAGTATATAAGTATTAAATATCTGTAGTGTACTGGAAAAAATTAAGAAACGTGAAGCTATCTGTATAGCTCATGGCACAGATCAATGTCGTTATTCACCACTTGTCTTTGAAAGGATTCACGAGTTCTTCACCGTTCTTTGTTATAAACATTGAATCAATTGATCCTATTCATTCTGTACATCTGATCTGACATATGGGTCCTCAAACTGCTTGATCCAACTCTGCAGTTTTTGTTCTCCAATTTTGACACCTTTAAGAAACCCCTTTCTTTACGCATGTTAATAAAATACTATAGTATGCTAAATTGGGCAAATCTTAACCTCATAGCTTGGGATGGCTTCAATCAGGTGTTTCAAACATGTTAAGGTGTTTAAAATTACATCACAAAAGTCCTTTCTTAGGGAATATCCATCAATAATAACAAAGCTACTGAAATAGCTGGGAAATTTTATAAGACTATAAAGGCTATTTTATGCATATGGTAGCTTCTCAGACCCACAGATTGAGACTACACATTATGATACTGTATTTAATACATTTAACCCTATTAAATTTTGAAAGCTTGTCATCCCATCCCTTGTTTAACCCATGCAGTCTATTTGTAAATATTTGATTTGTTTTATACTACTGATCTAATCTTGCCCTTTATTGGAATAAGGTTTGCTGTGTTTTTAACATTTGTTTTCTTTTTCTATAACTACTACTACTACTTTTTCTTTCGGCTGCTCCTGTTCGGGGTCACCACAGCGGATCATCTGTTTCCATTTCTTCCTGTCCTCTGCATCTTGCTCTGTCACACCAACCCACCTGCATGTCCTCTCTCACCACATCCATAAACCTTACCTAGGCCTTTTCATTTCCTCTTACCTGGCAGTTTCATCCTTAGCATCCTTCTCCCAATATACCCAGCATCCCTCCTCAGCACATGTCCAAACCAATGCAATCTTGCCTATCTGGCTTTGTCTCCAAACCATCCAACCTGAGCTGACCCTCTAATATATTAATTTTTAAGCCTGTCTATCCTCATCACACCCAATGCAAATCTTAACATCTTTATCTCTGTCACCTCCAGCTCTGACGTCTGTCTTTTCGTCAGTGCCACCGTCTCCAACCCATATAACATAGCTGGTCTTACTACCATCTTATAGACCTTCCTTTTCACTCTTACTAGCACCAGTCTCTCACAAATCACTCCCGACATTCTTCTTCACCCACTGCACTCTGCCTGCACTCTCTTCTTCACCTCTCTTTCATGCTCACCATTACTCTGAACTGTTGGTCCCAAGTATTTAAACTCATCCACCCTCGCCAACTCTACTCCCTGCATCCTCACCATTCCTCTGTCCTCCCTCTCATTCACACACACATATATTCTGTCTTAGTCCTGTTGACCTTCATTCCTCTTCTCTCTAGAGCATATCTCCACCTCTCCAGGGTCTCCTCAACCTGTTCTCTACTCTCACTATAGATCAGAATGTCATCCTCAAACATCATAGTCCATGGAGACTCCTGTCTGATCTCATCTGTCAACCTGCCCATCACCATTGCAAATAAGAAAGGGCTCAGAGCTGATTCTTGATGTAATCCCACCTCCACCTTGAACGCAACCGTCACTCCCACCGCAGACCTCACCACTGTCACACTACCCTCATACATATCCTGTATCATTCTACATTCTTCTCTGCCACTCCCGACTTCTTCATACAATACCACAATTCATCTCTAGATACCCTGTCATATGCTTTGTCTAAGTCCAAAAAGACACAATGCAACTCCTCCTGACCTTCTCTATACTTCTCCATCAACACTCTCAGAGCAAACATCAGATCTGTAATGCTCTTTCCCAGCATGAAACCATACTGTTGCTCACTAATCATTACCTCCCTTCTTAACCTAGCTTCCACTACTCTTTCCCATAACTTCATGCTGTGGCTGATCAGTTTATCCCTCTGTAGTTACTACAGCTCTGCACATCACCCTTATTCTTAAAAGGTGGTACCAATGCACTTTTTCTCCACTCCTCAGGCATCCTCTTGCTTTCCAAGATTTTGTTAAACAATCTGGTTAAAAACTCCACTGCCATGTCTCCTAAACAACATCATGCTTCCACAGGTATGTCATCTGGACCAACAGCCTTTCCATTCTTCATCCTCTTCATAGCTGTCCTTACTTCCTCCTTGCTAATCCATTCCACTTCATGATTCATTATCCCCACATCATCCAACCTTCTCTCTCTCTCTCTCTCTCTCATTGTCTTCATTCATCAGCCCCTCAAAGTACTCTTTCCGTTTACTTAACACGCTCTCACTTGTAAGTACATTTCTCTCATTATCTTTTATCACCCTAACATGCTACACACCTTTCCCAGCTTGGTCCATCTGTCAAACCAATTGATACAAATCCTTTTCTCCCTCCTTAGTGTCCAACCTTTCATACAACTCGCTATACACCTTATCCTTAGCTTTCGTCACCTCTCTCTTCACCATATGCCTCATTTTGCACTCCTGTCTACTTTCTTCATCTCTTTGACTATCCCACTTCTTTTCTTTATAACTGAATACTTAAATAAAAAGAAAGTTGAGAAAAAAGAAATTTCCTTCCCATAATGCACCTCTCTTCTATATACTTCAGATGTCATTTGCCACTTTCATGACTGGAAGCATGACCACCACCAGCAGTTATTAGTACTTTTTTGTGATAGAAAACTGTATATACCAGTTATAGTAGTTATTGCTAATCTATTAGAGCTGATATCTTGTTTCCCCTAATCTCCTTTTATAGAATATCTTTCCATTTATAGCCCCTTTGGTGTGTTTCCACCATTTTCCTCCTCTAGTATTCTCCAGTGTGTTGTAGGAATTAGATCATTAATTAGATTAGTCTTACTATTTTAGGCTACTTTATTGTTGTACATTTTTTTTACTGTGTTGTCAACAGTGTGCTTTGACTCTTAGGAATATTGCACAATAGAAATCATATTACATTTGATGGTGTCTTTCCATCCATCTCAGTATGTGGGTTATCAGATATGACGCCAGCACATTTGGAATCTTATTTCTTGGTGATCCTCCTCCTCTACCCATAGTTCCCTACTCTTTCTCCCCAGATCTTGTTTGCCATGATCGTCGTCATATCGTGGAACAAGAACTCTGCTAAGATGTGTACTTTTGCATATCTTCCTTCTCTATCCCCTAGCTGCTGCTTCTGCCGCATCCAGTAAGAAACCGGAGAAAGAGAAATCTAAAGAGTCATCTAGCTCTAAGAGTAAAGATAAGAAATATTGCAAGCACTCTTCCGTTCCACTGAGGGCCAGCCAGAACTGAAGGTTCACCAACCTTTGGTTCTTCCGACTCCCTGTCCAATTGGACCTTTGGTGCCATCTCGACCCAGATCCTCTATTATTACAGTCCTAGACCCTGCACTACTAGGCTACAACTCATTACAACCCATACCATACAACAAAGGGAAATACAACAAAAGGCATATCCATATTCATCAAGGATACCACCCACAACAGGTTAGTGGCACAGAGCACAAACGATGAGATCCGATCCGTGCAACTAACAATGGGCAAAACTGCAATTCTCAATACAAAGCACCACAGATCACCCTACGTGTCCAGAACCCCCATTCTGCATTTCTGGAAACACTGGGAAACATAAAGGTTCACCCTAACCTAATATTGGGTGATTTCAATTACCCAAACATTGACTGGGAGAACTACTCAAGTACTAACTCCCTTGCCCAACTTTTCCTGTTATAAACTCAAATCCTGGTTCAAACAGCTGGTCAACACCCCCCCCAAGGGTGACAACATCATATTGGGTCCCATCACCAGCTGGCGCCCACACTCCACACAGGGGTCAACCCCTCATTGGTTAGATCTGACATAAAGAAATCACTTTGGATATCCATTCCTGGAGCCACAACAGACCCCAGGAACTATCCCCCTATATAAGCCTGACTAGCTTGGTCTGCAAGGCTATGGAGCGCATCATCATGGAACTCATTAACAGAGACATTGGGAACCTCCAAACACTGGACCGTACCCAGTTTGGCTTTGTTAAGAGCAGATCATGCCTCCTAAACCTGGTGAACTTCTTTGAAACAGTTACCAAGGCTATAGATGAGAAAAAAGTGGTACACACAGCCTACCTAGACCTTGTGCAGGCCTTTGACACCATTCTGGTATTATAGACAAGCTCACCAACCTGAACATAAACCCCTACGTCACAAGATGGGTTGCCAACTGGCTCATGGACAGAACCTACATGATAAGAGTTGTGGGAGCTAGGTCCGTCTCTAAACCAGTTACAAGTGGTGTTCCCCAGGGCTCAGTCCTAGGACACCTCCTGTTCGGCATATACTTCTCAGAGGTACAGACAAGCACAGGAAGACTATGGCTGACCAAGTTCGCAGACAACTGCAAACTAGGGGCTATAATTGACTCTCCAGCTGACACAGACATCCTCCAAAAGGGTCTCACTGAGATGGATACCTGGTGTGAAAATCATGGCCTCAAGCTAAATGCCAAAAAGTGCATAGTCATCCCCTTTGGAAAAAACAAAGTACCCACAAACTACCACATAGGTGGTAGTCCCCTAAATACGGAAGACGTATTAAGTGATCTGGGGACCCAAGTAGATAGTAATCTCACCTTTGATAATGACATTGCCAAAGTGGTTAGAAAATCCTTCTACGTGGCCCACCTAATCACAAAAGGGTTCGCATCCAAATCAAAAGATGTCATTGTGTCCCTCTACTCATCACTCATTGGACCCATCTTAGAGTACAATGCCCCACTTGGGATGTACCTTACAAGACACCTGCAACAGCTGGAAAGACCACAGAAGTACCTCACCAAGTGGATCAATGGCCTCAAACAGATAACATACAAGACCATGTCCAACCCAGAATTGATGGACATGCTCCACCTAAAGAAAACCTTATCCCCTCGAGCCACATGCTCTAGGGATCTAAACCTCACCACAACAATAAATAGGACATGCTAGAGGGATAGATTTCTGTTCCAGAGACTTCCCATGCTTGTGTGGCAAGCGAGTGGATGGGAAACAAAGTTTACCTCGGGGATCACTTCAGTGGCTCTGCAGGACAGAGGCACAGGGAACTAATCTAAGGTGACGGTGAAAGCCAACACATTCTGGCTAGGCTTATAAATGCCTTCAGGCAGATAACCTAGTACCCACCTATGAACTAAGGCATGAATGACAGAGGTGAGATCACTGCTGGAAATCAGAAGATTCAACTGTGAGGTGTTCCTGAGATGGAACTATAGTGACACCATTAACATCTATACTTTGTCCTGAAATGGTAGAGTGTTATCAAGAATAACTCCCAAATTTCAAACCCTTGACATCAAACAATGGCACCTATTAAGTTCTCATAACACCATGCAGGGTTCAACTTCAGTCTGTCAGCCATTCAATCCAGAGTGGAGTCCAGATAGTTTTCAAATATGGTAATACCTGACATTTGTTCCTGAGGAGAGATATGGTAGGATAGCATTAGAATAGCAGTAAAACTGTATACCTTTCCCACACATAACACCTTTTTGTGAAGGATATTCATGTTAAACAAGAAGCCAGTAATGAACGCTATGAAACTCCAAAGTTCGTAAGGACCCTGAGTCAAGAATATATACAAGAGATCTTCCATTGGGCCCATCCTGACAGGTAAGATATAAACCAGTCCACAGTGGATCTGCAGTTACTTGAGGAAGAGTCCATGGCCCACTATGTTAGATGAGTTGAGAGAGCAAGGAGGACCAAGATGAAATACAACAATTGATCCCTCATTAATAACACGTCATTTACCACCATAATGTGGACCAAATCAGTGCTATGTTTGGATCTAAATCTGAGCTACCAAGGATCAGAGACTGTGAGGAGATGAAAAGTAATACAGCCACATGCAAATGATTTTGTCAGTCTTACCAAGACATGAAAGGCTTAGACACTGGGTGGTAGTTCTTAAGACTGTCAAGTTCAAGGGACAGTTTCTTGACAATGGAAATAATTCTTCTTTAAACAAAAGATCTGACCGCTTGAAGGATAACTGGCCATAAGTATTCCAGACTGGATGCTACAATCCCAAAAAGCCCATGGTCCAGATAGCAAGTAAGCTATACATGCTGCTGAATCCATCATCATGGTTTGTTCATGGGACACTGGTCAGAAAATGTGTAAGGGTTCTAGTGTTGATACTCTGTCATGCCTATTTGAGGTCACCTGGGAAAAGGAATACTATTCATGGGCCAATTGTCTTCAAAATACATAAACTCTAGTAGAACATGTCACACTCCTAGTACCTCAATCACAGTATAAAAATCCAGGATTGGACAAGACTCATGGAGGCATAAAAATGTCAACTGACAGATGATTTTCTTTTCATGAGCATCATCTCATCTGAGCATTATTTGAACTCTTGACACTTGGCAGAAGAGAAACAGCTATAGAGATAGAGTTAAAAAAGCAAAATTTAAAGCCATCAGCAAGACTGGAGTAAAGAAATCAATCCAACAGAATGTTAGGCACTTTCAACAGTTCATTAATTCATTCAGTATTCCCTCAAATGAAAGCAGTGGCACATGAATAACTGACCCAAACAAAATCATCCATCAGTCATCACTTTTTAAGCAGCATAGCTGAGTTTGACTGTACAACACAGGCTCTTCCACTGAGAAGTACATCACACCTCCTGTCTGAACAATGTTTGTAAAGGTCTATATATGTCTTAAATAGTCACAACCTTCAGTCTTACTGTCAGAACATAACTTTGCAATAGGTTTAATGCATCCAGGACATAAGTTCTCTTTTCTCTGATGAGACATTTACATTAGATTTTCCTTGGGGCTGTTCTCACACATTTATTATTCTTTTCTGTGGTGGCTCCAAAGTACTGGCCTAGTTAAATGTCTTTGTCATAGTCACATAGTTTGCAATTGGAAGTTGCAAGACTCAAGTGTAGAATTAAAGGATAAAGGATAATTCCCCTCTCTTTCTCCAACTAGCTGCCAACTCTCTAGCACTACCCATCTCTATTCTCATCAATCGATCCATTACTGAACCTATGGTCCCTGATATATGGAAAAAGTTCTACACTCTTCCCATCCATAAAGCAGGTAATTCAACTGAACTGTCCAACTATAGGCCCATAGCAATTCTATCACCTCTTTCCAAGGTCTTGGAAAAATGTGTACACAAACAAATCCTACAGCACCTTAACATGAGAATTTAATCACCCCCACCCAACATGGCTTTTGCCCTGGTCATAGTACTTCTGCTGCTCTCATCTCCTTCATAAACACCATCTCTCAAGCCAGAGACCAGAATAAACTTGTTTCCTGTCTCTTTCTTGACCTCTCAAAGGCATTTGACCCTGTCTCTCACCCCCTTCTGTTAGACAAACTCTGTCTATTAAACCTATCTACCATCACTATCTCATGTTTTTCTAGTTATCTTAGTAACCGGTTCCAGTCTGTGAAGTGGTGCTCTGCTATCTCCCCTGAACTCCCTATACAGATGGGAGTTCCCCAAGTGTCAATTCTTGGACCTCTGCTTTTTAATATTCTTACTAAATTATCTTCCTCAGCCCAGTACTCATTACTTGTCCAGTACGCAGATGACTCCATAGTCATCACCATTGCTGATACCCTCCCTGAACTTCATACTAAAACCCAACACTTCTTCTTGTCTGTTGAAAACTGGCTCAACCTAAACCTTCTAATCTTAAATCCAAAGAAGACCAAACTATTACTATTCATACCAAAAACTATGTCCCATTTGAAATAATCTTTTACCATCTCTTCCCGCAATAACACACCCATCATAGTAAAAAAACACACCAAACTACTTGGAATCATTATTGATCACCAGCTAAACTTTGACATGCATGTTCTAAGTAACATTAAGAAAACCCATCAAAAACTTGGTCTTCTGCACAGAAACAAAAGCTTTCTCTCTAGTACTGCTAAAAGATCTCTTTCATATGCCTACCTATTACCAACACTTCTCTATGGCTCTCAAATTCTCACTAATTTACAATCCACCTTATTTCTAAACTTGAGTCGACTTACAAGAAGATAGCCAAATTTGCCACTGAACTTCCTTACTCCATTCATCACTGTTTAGCACAAAACAAACTGAACTGGTCTGAGTTCCTCATAACTTCCTTCTCTCTCAGTTTCAAATAATTCTTTCTATTCTATATCAACCCATTTCCTGCCCCAGTATTTCATCTATCATCTCCCTCTACATGCCTATTAGAACCCTGTGAAGCTCTGAACAACATCTCCTGACTATTCTCAAGCCCAAGACCAACACAGGAAAAAACCTATATAGTTGTTACCCTGCTGAGAAATGGAATAAACTTCCTTTAGACATCCGTTACATTAGATCCAAATCCCTTTTCAGGAAGTCAGTAAAAATTCACTTCAAGGAAAATAAGCTATGTTTGTGCAATCTTCCTCCTGGTTGACTCATCTCCCTAAAGTATACTATTCTCTTATCTTGCTTTTATTTTGTGAAAACTCTACCTTTCTCCTTCTCTCTCTCTATTACATCTCTGCTACTCGTCCTTCTTTCCTCTCTGCTTCTATCCTGCACTATCACAAATTCTTTTCATACCTGACCAACTCGTTTCCTATTCACAGCCAGTCTAACTTTTTCTGTATAACCTTTTCAGAAGTTAATGTCTATCTGTCTTGTTTGTCTCCTCTGTATCTCCTCATGCTGAAAGTTATATTCAAATTGCTTTGTATTTATGTCTATGTTATCTTTTGGATTATGATATGTTAAATTAATTGTATGTTTTTACTGTGAAGCTTTTCTCCCTGGGTCTCCATTGAAAAAGGGCTCTGTCCCAGTTGGACTAACCCGGTCAACAAATGTCAAATAAATAAATATGGTGCCACAGTATAGGAGCAGATGTGGGGATCTGTCTAATTTCATCAACTGTACCTCTAAAATCATTTTCAGCTGTCAAGCCTTTGGCTTCTTTCTTTGCCTGTTTGGTTTGCTGTTCTTTGAAAGATATTACAGATTGCCTCATTTGCATATGCAGGCTAGTGCAGCCTATTCCTAATATTGTCTGTGGCCAGAGATACACATATAGAGGTACAATCACTCTGAGTTACAGGGCACACTTTTACACATTTTATTTCTTTCTTGCTCTCACACACACACACACACACACACACACACACACACACACACACACACACACACACACAGAGCTGGTTAAAGTCAGTTACTGAAACTTAATTTTTTACTGCTCACTGGGGAAAGGTCAGTCATGAAGGCACTATAAACTACTGCCCTGTACTTCATACCATCATCCCTACTTTTCTTATTCTTTCCTGATGTCTTTGATTTCTAAAATTTACACAATATGTCCACAGTTCCATTTTTTATGGCTGAACAGCAACAATTGAGTTTGTTTACCACCTCCTTCAAAAAATGCTTTTTTCACATTTTGCCTTTTAATCCTCGCTCCAGCTTCAATTTTGGCTTTGTTATGATCCTTTATTTTATCTAATGATCTATTGTATTTGTATTCAGTAGTTGCACCATAGAAAAGCTGTTTGTTTCAGGTACAGGGTGGGAAAACACATTTGTATTTATTAAATTTGGGGAAAATGTATACACTTTCATGCATGTCACAATCATGCAGGTTCTGATTTATACCACTCACATATTCATGTACAACCTTACAGTGTGATCATGTCCAGTTAGTGTATTTTTTTATTTGGTTTTAAAACAATAACTAAACAAACCAATTATAAAAGAAACAACTATTTACATAGGTCCACATAAAAGTTATACATCAAAAATTTATATTTTTCAAGCAAGACTTTTAAGTTTAAGCCAAGATTTATATGAATGTGTAATATCAGAAGTTCTCAGTTTTACAGTATGCAGTTCACTACTGCAAACAATTTTTGCCATACTAATAAATTAAACACTAGAGGGGTAATTTACTTCTTCAATTTTTAGTAATTAAAAAAGGGGACATGACTTCACATTCATATACCATATGTATCCAATCAGCTATTATTTCAGAATCACATCTCCAGCATTTAATTCTGTTTGTTATGGGATAACACCAGCTTATTAAAATGCATATTAATTTCAGTTAATTAATGATGCTATGATTGTTAAAAAGCAAATATAATTTGTATGCAGGGCTTGGAAAAATACAGTTTCATAAACTACAGAATTGCTGTTTCTTAAATTGCATTATTTTAGTATGTAATAAGAGAAAATAGTACATGTTGCATAAAGTTGAGGCCTGTAGTTACTACAAAAAGGCATTTGTTAGCCTGATTCCTTCAGGCTAGGCGTGCATTGTTGCTAGGTCAGGTTTGAAACATCCAAGGTCAGAAACAAGACCCCTTGGAAGCAGGTGAATCATATATAGAAAGGTGTTCATGTGAAGTCTGAGGTGAAAATCACGAGGGATGAGGCCATTTGCAAAGTTTTTCATTTTCAAAATAATTGTAACGTCATGAGGCTGCTTGACCAAGTTAGATAAAAAAATGTATAAAAATACAGTTTTTCTATGTAAAGTGAAAATGCTTCATCAAGGGTTATAAAGACTGACTCCCAGTGCTGTAAGAATAAAATTTTTGTTTGCACATCCTGAAGTGTTGTTCCTGACTGAAGGTATATAAGGTAAATTCTTAATGTTATTTATTTATGACTATAACAATTTGGTGCCATGACTCGGATCTGAACTTTGGTATTGCTGCAAGGCAGTTCTGGAATAGGGCCCATCACAGATTTTCTGTGAATTCCACTCTGCTTTGGCTGGAATAATCAGAGACTCAGATGTGCAGCTATTCAGGGTGTGCAAACATACTAGCCTTGTCAGGGAAATTGTTTTGTAAGGGGAAAAGGGTTGGTTTGTGTTTTTTTCTTTTTTTTAGACAATTTTAGCAAATGTAAGTGCATGGCTGTGTTTGTACAATAAGTGCATGACTGTGTTTGTAGTACAAGTGCATGACTGTGTTTTTGTTTGACTGAGTGGTTGTAAGGTATACAAGTAATAGTGAGGGGACCCCATGGTAAATGAGTATAGTAAATGTATGTGCACATACAATAAAGGACAAATTAACACAAGGAGGCACCTTGTGTCAAGGGCGTACCCTCAGAATTGAAAGGTAAGACGTATGAGAGATGTTTTTATTCTATCACTGTATGAATGTATAAGAGAAAGCAAAGAAAAAGTTAAAAGTTAAAAATAAAGTTAAAACAAGTTCATGAGCCCACTGCATGATTGGGATGTAGACTATACAACAAGTTCATGAGCCCATAGCATGATTGAGACATAGACTATATACTGTTAAAACAAATTAATGAGCCTACCGCATGATAGGACATAGAAGTATGCGTTGTTAAAATAAATTCATGAACCCAAAGCATGCTGGGACTTAACAGTGTGATTATATGAAAGTACCCTTAGAGGGTCCAAAAGAGGGGTCAGTTCTGGACACAGTACCTATCTGCCCCATTATTCCGACTGTAATGCTGGAGCTGTAACTTTTGAGCTCATGCAGGGATGAAAGCAAGGGAGTGCTGTGGGAAAAGGCTGATCAAAACAATTCCTCTGTTGCATCATGTGACAGACTTCCTACTTTTCCCTCCCTGTATGGTGTGTGGATTACTACAGTTATTTTTTGTCTTTGAAACTGCCAGGATCCAGGAGTTGTAAGGTAAGCCTAACATTTTTATTATTACTGATTTATAAAATAAGAAGCATTGGAGCAAAGATAAGCAGCAAGATCAAATCCCTGAAAAGGGAACACCTGCATGTTTTATGTATTTTAACTATGGGAAGGAAAGTTGTAATTTGCATGACTGCTTTCAGCTTACTAAGAATTGTGCTGGAGGGGTATTTCCATTTTAATGGACCTTATAATAAGACTAAATTGGTGACATTGGAAGGTATTTTGGAAGAAAACAAAAGCAAAGTAAGTGGGGAACAAATGACAGCATTTTATTCTTGGTGCAGTAAAGCACTTAAAAAAGAAGAGGAGTCAGCATTAAGAGGGTTGCAGGATGTTAATAAGAAATTGTTGCAACAAGTAAAAGAAGTTAAAAAGGCAGTACAGACTAGTAAAAAAGGATCCCTTTATCCTGTCTTAGCAGGTTTGGAACAAACTGAGGATGGCTAAAAAGCAAAAACTTCTAAAGAGGATGATAATCCTCCAGTAGTTACTGCACCCCCACCCTCATATGCACCAGCATGGGCGTCTCCTGTACAAGACTCTGTTGTTTCTCAGACCCCTACCTTTCAGTCTACTGTCCATTGGACACCCAGTTTGTGTGATACTGGTACATCTCAGACTGGTTCCCCTGTTCAATCTTCATCTTCTGAACAAGCATCTGTAGTCGAGGGGGTTCTTCTTCCTATCCTTCTCAGATAGCTTCTACTTCCCCAACAGGGGCATTAGTATTTGACACTCCTGTATCTCACCATACACACTCACATGACAGGGTACAACAAGATATTACAACCTCTGGAGGGGATCTGTTGGCAAATTTTGGGGGCTAACAATAGGAAACTTGTATATCGTCCTTGGACCTCTGCTGATTTGCATACTATGTGCAAACATTTTCCAAATATTAGAGAATATCCATTAAAATTCAAAGACGAATTAAAAACTATAATAGAATGTTACAGTCCTACTCTGACAGATTTAAATCAACTGCTGAGGGTAGTTACTTCAGATGAAATAAAAAAAGAAATTACTGGAAAAGGCTAAAATAAATTTCACTCTCATAGGGAATGCATTAACAAATAAACAGCATTGTTAAACAACATTACAGATGTGAGTCAAGTTAGGATTGACTGGTCTAAAATACAGGCATGTAAACAAAATAAAGGAAAAGCCCCTTCAGGTTATTTGAGTAGCCTTAAAACAGTATTTGCTAGACATTCAGAAATACCAGACCCAGAAGAGCAAGGTAAGCCAGTTATTGCAGCAGCCTTTGTGCAGGGTCTGCAAGCCCCTGTTCAAAATCAAATAAAGCAAGTGCTAATAGACTGGCAAGGGAAGGACTTAGGAGTCTTTATTAACTGCTGCATATCACTGTACAGAGTATCAGGAAAAATGAAGGAAGGATACTGAGGATAAGCTGTTAACTTTACAAATCAGGCAGCTGAAAAATCCAAGGGGTTGAGGTAGAAGCAGGGGGAAGGGGTAGATAAATTGCTAGTTGATTTAGCAAAAGTGCTGGTTGAGGGAAACAAGGTGCAGCTGGATGTCATCAATGAGCTGGCAATGTCCCCTCCAGCTTTATATAATGCCCCTCCAGCTTCATCTAATGCCCCCTCCAGCTTCATCTAATACATCTTGCTTTAATTGTGGAAAAGCAGGACATTGGAGAGGAGAGTGCCCACACAGGCAAATGCAAAGAATCCAAGACACTTGAACTGAGTGGCAACCAAATTATAATAATGCAGCTTTTCCTCCACCACCTCCTCAAATTGGAAGGAGTCAAAAAGTTCCATACTGACTAGGTCAAAAAAATAATACAGAAGTAAATCCTAACCCTCTACTACCAATAGATCAAAATGGGCCCTACATTAAACTGAAAATAAATTCAAAGAAACTGCCATTTCTGGTGGATACTGGCACCACTAGGTCAATGCTAAAAAATACTTCAGATAGTCAAATACCAGAATCAGAGCATAAAGTAAAGGCAGTCGGAGTGACAAATACTACGATTATGTATCCTGTTTCAGAACCCATCCCCGTTTCTTTAGGTCCCACTGAAGAAAAGCATTCTTTTCTTCTGAGTATCTACTGCACCAGTAAACTACTAGGATGAGATTTGTTATGTAAGCTGGGTTGGACTATTTACTGTACCCCAGAAGGGTTGTATCTAAATGTTCCAACAGAATCCGAGTGAAAAGTATTGGCAGTTTTAGCAAAATCTGAGGAACAGCCTGCTGGAAGCATACAGGCAGATGGAGAGTTACTACAGCAGGTACCTGCCAACTTGTGGGCTAAGCATACAAATAAAGTAGGTATACTGAAATCAGCAAAACCAGTAAAAATAAAATTAAATCCATCAAAACCTCTCCCTAAACTTCCACGATATCCACCAAAGCTGGAAGCAGAGCAGGGAATCAAACCTGTAATTCAGTCTCTAATACAGCAAGGAATAATAATACCAGCTAAAAGCCCTTGTAATACTCCTATTTTTCCAGTAAAAAGCCAAAAAAGGATATTTTTCCAATAAAAAAGCCAAAAAAGGATACTTATAGATTTGAACAAGACTTAAGGGCTGTAAATAATGCAGTACTGCCTACTTTTCCTGTTGTTCCAAATCCAGCAACAATACTGAGTTGCATACCACCTACAGCTAGTTACTTTTCTGTAATAGATTTATATTCAGCATTCTTTTCTATACCTATGCATCCTGACAGTCAGTTTCTGTTTGCTTTCACTTACCAGGGACAGCAATATACATGGACACGGCTACCACAAAAATATACTGAATCTCCTTCATTATTTTCTCAAATTCTAAAAAAGGATTTGGAGAATGTAACATTTCCGGGTGGGTCAGTGTTATTACAATATGTAGATGATTTACTAATAGCATCAAACTCCTTTCAGCAATGTCAGCAGGATACCTTGCATCTTCTGACTATCCTTGCAGAAAAGGGACAAAATGTGTCTAAACTGTAGTCATCCCAGGTACATTATCATGGTCATTTAATATCTCATGTTAGCAGGCAAGTGTTACCATCTTGTATTGATGCAATATCTAAGGCCCCCACTACTCAGAGACAGCTTAGGTCTTTCCTAGGTATGACAGAATGTTGTAGACAGTGGATCCCTAACTACCAAACCTTTGACAAATTTTTTAAAGCAGGATACACCAGAGTCTCTCCTTTAAAATAGTGAAGAGGAATATTCATTTCAAAGCTTGAAGCAAGCTTTAGCTACTGCCCCAGCTTTGGGGTTACCAGATTATAATAAGCCTTTTATTTTATTTTGTCATGAAAGAAATGGATTTGCTCAAGGAATACTTGCACAAAACATGGGGACAGCTATCGTCCATTAGCTTATTACAGCACAGCACTTGATTCTGTTGCAAAAGGTTTTCCACCCTGTTTAAGGGCAGTTCCCACTGCTGCCATTCTTAATCTGGCACAGTCTTTGGTGCTTGGGCATGATCTCACAGTAGCTGTCCCTCATTCCGTATCATCCCTTTTGCTTAAAATGAAAACTCAACCACTCTCGACTGCACCTCTAACTAGATATAAACTTACACTTCTTTCTGATCCATCTATTTCTGTAATCCACTGTCCTGTTCTAAATCCAGCATCTCTGTTGCTTACTGCTGAGAATAGTAAAGAGTATAATTGTGGGTGTGTAACTACCTATTTGCTTTCTCCTAGGGAGGACTTAAAGGACACTCCTATACCTAATGCTGACAAGCATCTGTTCGTAAATGGCTCCTGTGGAAGAGATCAAACAGAAAAGTTAATCTCGGAAATAACAGTCTGCAGCAAAGAAACAATATTGTTGCAACCAAGATTAGAGGGTGTTCACTCTGCTCAAATAGCTGAACTAGTGGCTTTGCAAAAAGCCTGTGAGTTAGCCAAAGACAAGGTGGCCAATATTTTTACAGACAGCTGTTATGCTTTTTGGGTGGTATATGATTTTGGGCAACTTTGGAGTGAGAGAGAGAGAGAGAGAGAGAAGGTTTTTGACTTCTTCAAAAAATCAAATAAAAATTTCAGGGTACATAAAATCATTGTTAAATGCACTTTTGGTACCTAAGAAACTGTCTGTAATCAAATGTGCACATCAAAAGGGACAGAATGTTGTTACCAAAGGTAATAATTTGACAGACCAAGTTGCTAAACAAACAGTAGTAAATTGTTGTAAACATCTTTGTATGTTAACAGAAACAAACTGCAACAGCAATGACATGTTTACTTTTGCAAAGTTGTCAGCCTTTCAGGCTGAAGCATCACAGAGAAAAGTTCTGAGGTGGCTCAAAAATGGATGTAAAAAAATCCTCTGATGGAATATGGCGACATCCGGATGGCCGACTGGTGGTGCCTGCCTCTTGGCAACCTTACCTAGTAAGTGCATATCATATACCGGCCCATACAGATAAGACAGCTTTATTTAATCAAATTACCCAAAGTTGGTATGCCCCTCATGTCTCTTTGATACTTCAATATGTACAAAATTGTAGTATTTGTTTGAAATATAATGTAAGCAAAAATGCCAACAGCAAATTTGCATGTTTACCTTTATCCTGGAGACCTTTTGTTAATAAAAAACTAGATTTCATCCAGATGCCTAAGACTAATAATTTACAGTTTATTTTGCTGTAGTGTGCATGTTTTCAGCATGGGTGAAAGCTTACCCATGTCGCAAAGCTGATGCAGTCACGGTTATTAAAACATTGTTATCTGATTATATACCGAAATTCGGTATACCCAGCATTGTTAACAGTGACCAGAAAACTCATTTTAATAATAATCTGTTTAAATAGTTATGTAAATGTGTAATACTAAGTTGTCTTCACTGTCCCAACCATCCCCAGTAATCTAAATTAGTGGAAAGGGTAAACAGGACCCTTAAAAATAAATTTTAAAACATTTGTGCTAAAACCCACTTAAAGTGGCCCGAAGCCCTTCCCTTAGCATTGAGTATGAGGGCCTCACTAAATGCCACCAAAAAATTGAGTCCATATAAAATATTAATAAGGAGACCCATGGCCCTCCCAGCTACCCCTCCAGTGGAAAATGCTGATTTAACTTTGTCAGATGATGCTTTGATTTCTTATTGTAGAAAGCTCATTAATATCTTGCAGCAATATCATCAAACAGTAAGAGCAGCACTACCCAAACCTCCTGACAAGCCCTGTAATCAACTAAAACTAGGTGACTGGGTGTACATAAAAATTTTTCAAACGAAAAAAATGCCTGAGCCCAAGGTGGAAGGGGCCCTACCAGGTCCTGCTAATGACTTTGACTGCAGTTTGCTGTGCAGGACTACCAACATGGATCCATTCATCTCATTGTAAAAAGACCTGTTGTGTGGGGACCCCAGATGAATCATTGCAGTCAACAGAGGGAAATTGAGGTGTAACAGATAAATATTCTGCCCAGTGAAAAGGTCAACGTCAGTAGCAGTCCATAATGAATCCATTGACAACAGATACTTTTGCTTTGTTTCTGCTGCTGTTCCCTTCTATAAACTGGTCAAGAAAAAAAAAACAGACTCTCGCTGGTCATTTGGCAATATGCCAAAAATCTAAACAAAACAAACTGCTGAATATGTTCACATATACCTCATCATTCCAAGGCAGGGATTCCTATGATTCCCATCCCTGCATCACAGGTGTCATTTAAAAAGGAGCTTAATGACATCAGCTTAACCTGACATAATGTAACTGATTTTTCAATGGTTGTGTCTCTTTGGCTTGCAACCACATAACATGGAGACACATGTTATGCCAGAAATGGGACTGTACCAGTAGGAAAATGCAAATGTAATGATGCCAGGCATAAAAGTGTGTTAGACTCCTTGCACTTAAAAAACTATGACTGAGGGCATGGCATGGGCATAAGTGACCGTTACTACATCTGTGGTGATCATGCCTACCCCTGGTTGCCTACAAACTGGTCTGGATGTTGCTTCATAGGCTATATTACTCCTGCTATTTAACATTTCAAACACCCACCAGCAGGAAGACTAAAAAATAAGTGAGCAATCCACTGGACAGAGCAAGTATTTTCAATTTTTATCCTGGGTATGGAGTACAAAGGACAATGCTTAAAATAACCATGCTTGCCCTAATTCTACAGGAGGTGGCCAATGAAACTTCACATCACATCAGAATGGCAAATCAAAACATGACTAAAATGTGAACTGTGGTGTTACAAAATCAAATGGCACTTAATATAACGCTTGCTGAAAAAGGGAGGGGGTCATGTGTCCTTATAGGGAGTCGTTGCTGTTCATATATTAGTGACTATCACGATGAACAAAAAAAACTGACAAATTTCATGGAACAAACGGTCAAAGATTTGGACAGCAAATCCAAAAATTGGACACTTTTTGGATGGTTGAGCATGTATTTTTAGTAACCTGGAAACCAGCATAATCCAGGGTATTGTCATTGTACTTTTTATTATATTTGTAATCATTTTGGCATTTTATATTCTAAAGGCTGTAATTACAAGATGTTTAACCTCACCTGCACATGAAATGCCACTGCATCCACAAATCAATGACAGTTTTATTTTGACAAAAATTGATGATAAATATTATGATGCAGAGACATATTTTATCAAGTTAAAAAAATAAAAATATAATTATATGTATGGTATGACACTAATAGTGTCAGAGGGAGGAAACTGTTATGGGACAATACCAGTTTATTAAAATGTATATTAATTTCATTTTATTAATGATGCTATAATATGATTGTTAAAAAGCAAATATAATTTGTATTCATGGCTGGGAAAAATACAGCTTCATAAGCTACAGAATTGCTTTCTTAAACTGCATTCTTTTAGTATGTAATAAGAAAGAATAGCATGTGTTGCATGAAGTCGAGGCATGTAGTTGCTACAAAAAGGAATATGTTAGCCTGACTCCTCCAGGCTAGGAGTGCATTGTTGCTAGGGCATGTTTGAAACATCCAAGGTCAGAAACAATACCCCTTGGAAGCAGGTGGATCATGTTTAGAAAGGTGTTCATGTGAAGTCTGAGATGAAAATCATGAGGAATGAAGACATTTGCAAAGTTTTTCATTTGTCAAAATAACTGTGAAGTAATGAGGCTGCATGACCAGGTTAGATAAAAAATGTATACAAATACAGTTTTTCTATGTAAAGTGAAAATGTTTTATTAAGGGTTATAAAGACTGAATCCCAGTGCTGTAAGAATACATTTTTTTGCACATCCTAAAGTGTTGTTCCTGACTAAAGGCATATAAGGTAAATTCTTAATGTTATTTATTTATGACTATAACATATTTGATTTATACATAATTGTAATTTTGTTAGGAGTGACAAAAGCTATTTGTAAAAATTTACAAGTGAAAATGTTCTAGTATAATAAAGATGTAGTTGTATCTTTAAATTTTAATATTAATTTCTTGTATTTTTCAGAAAAGTCTTCATTATAAAATTTTGAGGAGTAGTTCCAATAGGAATTGTTCGAATATTTGAAATCTAACTGAAGAATTTTATAAATTTGTGACAAGTATGATTTATTTTTCATTGCATTATTATTGATATTTATTAAGAATTCCAATAATTTGGGGAACTATTTCTTAACTAAGTTAAATATCTTATTTGTCTCTGTGTTCACAAAGTCTCTAAATATTTGTAAAATGAAGCAGTTCTCAGAATCTTGATTGTATTTTGTCCTTAAATTTTCCACAGTCTATATATCAGTAAACATTTAAGAATTGATGCCAATAAATTAAATTGCTTTGTTGTTTCGATACTGGCATTTTGTTGAAGTTATGAGTTTCTAAGCAGTCATTTGTGTATGCAGTTAGAAACATAGAAAATATTAAGGGCCAGATTCAGGAAGGCTTACACGGAGTTCAAGAGTAGTGTAAGCCTCCATGTAAGCCTCCCGATTCAGGTACAGCCCAAACCTCCGTGTAAGAGACAGCTAACACGTCTCTTACACGGACTGGGCGTGGAAATGCTCAATACCTCATTTGCAGCTCCAAGATATGCAAATGAGGTATTTGAGCGATCCACGAAGCAGAAACCAGTCCGTGTAACGGACGTGTTAGCTGCAGAAATGTACTCAGCTGACAACTGAGTACATTTCTGCAAAATCAAAAACGGAGCTATGTCAGCTCCAAATAAAGGGTGCATATGTCATTAAGCATGCCAATGGCCAAATATGTGGCCATTGGCATGAAAAGTGTTGCAAAAATAAGTTATTTAACTTTTTTTTTTTCACGGATTATTGTGTTTAACTGCAGCGCACACCAGCAAAGCGGGTGCGCTACCTAAAACTGAAAACGGAAGCTTATAAGGGATTTATGTCTTACATGGAATGTCAATGGAGGGACTTGCAGACTAAAACAATATGGCCTCCGTTTAGTGGTTGTCAAGGGGAAGCTCCGTGTAAGATATGTAACTAAGCATTACTAGGCAATCCTATGTAAATGAGGGTTACAATACTGAATCACACTGCCACATAGGTAATGAGCACTTTCTGAGTAGTGTAAGAGTTAGAGAAGGGGAGGAACAGAGTAAGAGGTAGGTGACATCACGGAGGGAAGGATAGAAAGAAATGTCCCAGATTGGAGGGCATTGTAAGGTAACAGATGACAGACAGACATCAGGGGAGGTGTGTCCCAACAGAACACTAGGAAAGTCAAGAAATTGAGGGTATACGCTATCCCTACACTCCAAGTTTCTTGATATACGTGTATCTTGGCGTGTCTTGTAGCGTGTAAGGCAGGTTCAACATGTGGGGCGTGTTGCAAACTGTTTACAATGGTTTGCGTGGTGTGCGTGTGTAAGGCAGTGTCTTGGCGTTTTAGCATGAATCAGCCTAGCTAACACCGTGTAAGGATGTGTGCGGCGTGTAACACTGTGTAGGGATGTGTGCAGCGTTTAAGTGATTGTGAGCGTGTTTAAGCTGGTGTGCACATTGCTCCCCTCAGGAAACAGAGAGGAAACAGGAAACAACCAAAATACAGGAAACTGCCAGGAATACTGCTGGAGTTAATTGGTGGAAACAATTACAAGCAGGCAATTACACAGGCAGACTAGAAGCCCAGCCCAGCACTTAAAACACAACAAAGAGCAGTGAAGGCTGTTTCTCACAAGAGATACTGCCAGAAGCTAAGCTATCAGAATTGAAAACTGAAATAAAGCTGAACTCAGAGCAGAAATGCTAGGGGCTGCCATGGCTATTATAATCAGGCATAGGCGAATTGCTGAGGGTGGTGACAATGCAGATGCTGACAGACAGCCCAGAGTGAGGAGAAGGAGAAGAGTATACAGGCCCAGGGTCACCTACCATGGGTTACATGAGCTGGAGATAGTAGAGCTATAGAGTGGACAGAGAGCTCCTGCAGCAGATTGTTGAGCTGTGCAGGCCACACCTCACACACAGAACCAACAGAGGGAACCCATCCCAGTGGAAACCAAGGTATGTGTTGGCCTAAGAATACTAGCAACAGGTACCTTCCAGAGACCAACTGGTGATATGATGGGGATATCACAGGCATCAGCCTCCAGGGTACTGCACCAGTTCCTGGATGCCATGTCACCACATGTCAGTGATCATATATATGTCCCTAATGACCGTGAAGTTGTGGCCAGCAATATCGTCTCTTCCAGCAAATAGCGGGATACCCTGAGGTGCTGGGTGCAATAGACTGCACGCACATATGCATCAAAGCACCAGCCGGTGAGCAGGGTAGAGTCTACATTAACCGCAAGGGATACCCCTCCATCAACTGCCAGGTTGTGTGTGATGCCCAGGGCATAATAATGAATGTGTGTGCTGGCTGCCCTGGGAGCTACCACGATTCCCACATCTGGCATCTGACGCAGCTGTACCAATCATTTGCCAATGGGGACTTCCCACACGGACACCTAGTGGGGGATGCAGGTTATATACTTGAGCCGTGGCTGATGACACCCATCAGAAATGCACACACACCTGAACAGGAACGCCATAATGAGGCACACGCACAAACACGTAATATCATAGAGCGTGTGTTTGGGCTGCTCAAGTCATGGTTCCGGTGTCTGGACACATCTGGTGGAGCTTTGCAGTACACACCAACTACATGTACCCAAATGATCATGATATGTGCTATGCTACATAATATGATCCTGCGGAAACAGCTGCAGCAGGACCAGCACAGGGCTGGGCCAAACATCTTCCCACCATTGCCAAGGCCACCACAGGCAGGGGGTGACTCGGAGGAGGAACAACCTGACCTTGTCTCAGTAGGCAGAAGGAGGCGTGCCCAGTATGCCCTGGCCTTGGCAAAGAGGCAACACATAGCACATACGCTTGGTCAGTAGGAACACTGGGACTGATACCCGCTCTGACTCACTCATACAGTAACAGGGATGCCTAACATGACACAACCTGCTTCCAAATGTACAGGGAGTGTAGTATGTGTATCCGACAGAGGTGGCCCTGCAGCACCACCTGAGGCATGAATGCCATGTGTTAAGTAATGTAATATCATGTACAATATGCACACCTGAGGACCCCAACTAACATCCATATCCACGCATATGACCCTGGTAGACTTCTGATCAGAGCCTCCGAGAGTGTCACTGTGTGTCTATGTGTATGATCTTAAGTTGTGACAGTGCCATGTGAGACTGGATTAAAGATGTGTGTGTGGTTACCTTCACCCTCTCTCTGGTCTTGCTAGTCCTATGTTGAGAGAGCTCAGCCTCCACTTTGGCTATATAGTTGCATATCTCACATGTATGTGTGTTTTATGGCAGAAGGAGAGGGTTGTCAGTGTACATGAGGCAACTGTAACAGTGCCTCAATATTCCCAGGTTCACCAGCTGAGCAGGAGAGGACACTAGCAACTGATCCCTAGACATGCTAGAAGGAATGGACAAAACAATGTTGGAATACAGGGAGATATCAAGCCCCCCAAGCCACATCATACTGTTTGATTGACAATAGCTACACATACACCGGTGTTTCATAGTGTCATAGTGTACTACTAGGCTATCTGCCTTAGTGCATGTATAAGCCTAGCCATAGTGATGTGGCTATTGCCACCCCTTATAGTGGTAATAAGTGTACAGAATAGATTCTGAATATTGTGCCTCTGACTTAGTAGTGACACATTATGACCCCTTACGTAATTGAATAACATGACTGTGTCTCTGTCTAGTCTGTGCCTCTGTCTCATATGCAGTTGTCCAGATGTCTCCTGAAGAGAGTCAGTGAGGGACTCTGTCAAACATTAACTGGGATACTCTGCTAGAGTGTGAGATGCCTCTGAGTTATGACTCTGTCCCTCCAGCATGTCCTATACATGTATGTGCTGAGGTTCAAATACTCAGCTCTCATGGCTCCGGTGGATTTGGATTGCTTGCAGTGGAGTATGTCCACCAAATCCTGATTGGACATGGTCTTGTATGTCAGGCATAGGTCACCTGTAAGTATGCGGTATGACACTGAACAAAGCTGGACTTCCTCTATTCTGGAAGCATATGACATGTGTTGAAGAACCCTGATCTTCATGGTAGGTACTTTTCGGTGTAAAGGTGCAAAAGGCAGGATCTGCCCTGTACAAAGCTGAACTAGGTGGGAACAAGGGTCCGAGGTCAGTAATGTGTCTGTGTAAGAGCTCCATGACTCCTCCCATATCTTTGCAGACAAGGCTGGTTAAGCCTGTGTGGTGGTAGTTGCCATGGTCTGTGGAGGCATCCCCTGAGTGGGACCACTGTTGCTGCCAGTGTTCAGGTACATATCCTGTAGCAAGACTAAGGTTAAATAGCAGTTGTATATATGGGTCCAGCCCTTCTGGAGTTCACATAGCATGCAACTGGAGATACCAGCAGGTCCCATGGATGCTGTGTACTTGTCTTTGCTGAGTGTGGCTCTCACATGGACATCCAAGATGACAGTGAGGTTACATACAGCAGTGATAACTATCTTGTTTTGGGGGTGAGGGAGGGGTAAATCGCACTGAAGCTGTCCGGAATGTTGCCAATATCTGTCAGGTCACTGGAATATATGTTGTTGTGTACCAACTCTGAGCATATCCGAGGGTTCACAACCAGGTGTCTGACATAACTGAAGAAAGCAGTGTGGTTACCTTCATTGTCTTTGGTGATTTATGTCCCCAAGTTGACCTTGCATGTCTTTATGAGATAATGTAGCTTTCTACTAGTGCTGATCACAGCTGTCTTCCCTTTTGGAGATGTAGCTCTGTCTTGCATTAGTAACCCTCATCTGTCATACAGTTTGTTTATGGCTGGGGTCCACCAGACAGGACACTTTCCCTTTGTGGAGAGGGTCCTGTTTTCAGTTGTGATTGTATGGTCCATGCTGTCTGACATCCTATTAATATCTGTGTTGAGGTTTAGGTCTCCTGCCCTTGTAGTTCTGATGGATGTAGAGGTCTTGAGGTGAAGCATGTTCATAAAGTCTGGGTTGGACATAGCCTTGTATGTCAGGCACAAATCACCTCTGAGCAGTCAGTAAGTGACTGAATACAGCTGGAATTCCTTCAGTCGGGCAGCATAAGAAATATGTTTGAGACCCTTTCACCTCCTGTCGAGGAATTTGTGGGCCCATCCAATCTGAATGGGGCAGTGTATGCAATCATTGGTGTGATGAGTACACGGGAATGAGGACCTCCCTTGATCTAGATGTGCATCACTGCATGATGAGGTGGCCAATGTAGAAGGCCTTCAAACTACTCCTGGCAATGTGAGTGTCAAGCAAAGGTCACTGTCAGCCTGGGTGCCCAGGTCCCTGATAACCTCGTTGTGCTTAGAGGATTGCCACCTAGATGGGAAGTAGTGGTAACCTTGTTCTTCCTGAAGGTATGGCTATGCATTGTTTAGTGTTTAATGTAAGGCCATGGCGTGGCACCAGTTATCTGTGTCTATGAGACCCTTCTGGAAGGATGTCTGTGTCAGATGGGTTTCCAGCTATGCTTCCCAGTTTGCAGTCATCTTCAAACTTTGTCAGCCATAATCCTCCTGTGTTTTGCTCGTACTTCCTGAAAAGTAGATACTGAACAAATGTGGGCCCAGGACTCCCCTGTGGGACACCACTTGTGACAGCTCTGGAGTGTGAACTGGCACCAGCAACTTTGACCCTGTGTGTTCCGTCCACTTAGCCAATTTGCAACCCATGCTGTGATGTATGGGTTCACAATTAAGCTGGTGATGTTTTCAATGATACCTGAGTGGGGTGTTGTGTCGAAAGCCTTTGCCAGGTCAAGGTAGGCTGTGTGGACTGCCTTGCCCACGTCAATGGCCTGGGTGAGTGTTTTGAAAAAGTCAACCAAGTTTAAAAGGCATGTTCTGCCCTTGACAAAGCCAAACTGGATTGGATCCAATGTCTGCAAGTCCCCTATGTCTTCATTTAGAATTCCCATTATGATCCTCTCCATAGCTTAGCAGAACAGGCTTGTCAAGCTGATGGGATGGTAGTTTCTGGGGTTGGTGGAGGCACCTCCTTTGTGAAGTGGGTCCACCATTGCTGTATGCCACTCCTTGGGAACATATCCTGAGGTGAGGCTAAGATTAAACAGCTGCCCTAACTGGGTGTAATTACTCATTGAGTTCATGGAGCACACAACTGGGGACACCATCTGGTCCCATGGATAAAGTGTTTTCTGCCTTGGATTGAGCAGTTCCCACCCAGCAGTGGAGATGTTTGGGGGGCTACAATCCTCTGGTGTACATACCCCAGTTGGGGAGGGGAGAAATCTGCACTGAACCTGTCAGTCAGTATGTTGCCAATGTCTGTAGGTGCAGTGATATCAACATTATTCTGAACTAAGTCTGAGCATATCTGGGAGTTTCCTCCCAGGTTTCAAACATAGGTAAAAAAGGCCTCATGATTGTCCCTGGAGTCCTGCTGGGTTTACTCTCAAAACATGCCTCGGATGATTGTATGGGGGAACCCAGTGTTTTACTCACAATGAGCAGGGGTGCCTTCCCCCCTACGGATTACGCTCTGTCTTGTAGTAGCTCCTTCCTTGTGTTGTACAGCTTGTTTATGGCTAGGGTCCACCAGACTGGATGCTTGCCTGTGGTACAAAGAGTCATTATTATTTGGGATTGCCTGAACCATGCAGTCCTGGAGGTGCTGGTAGAAGGCATTTCTAAGTGATACAGTGGCTTGGGTAATGGTGTCTGCTGGCCTGGGGGCCTTGAAAGAGACCACACCAGTCCTCAGAAATGTGAAGTCGGCATTTGAGAAGGTCTTCACTGTTTCATTTCCCATCCGGGGTGTGGGTGGGATGTGGACTCCCACTGAGAATAGTCCATGATCTGATCTCACCAATGATGGGTATATGTCTGGTGTTGAACAGTGTGACCCCATGTTCGTGATGATGTGTTCTAGTATGTTGCCTCCACTTGAGGGGATTGGGACCAGTTGTTCCATGGCATTTCAGTGTATGAACTCTTGGAACCTTTGTGTTAGAGTGTTGTGGCATGATTAGTGATCCCAGTCTATATGTGGATAGTTGGAATCACCCAGTAGGATGGTGTTTTGAGATACATTTATCCCTGTCAGTTTTTGCTGGCTAGCTGTGTGAGGTACCTGAGTTTGAGCGGTGGCATGTAACATGCTACAAACTGCAGAACAGTCTTGCCTCTGATCACTGGCACCTGGATGGTCTCTGATGCATCGTGTGTTGCCACCAACCATGAGGTGAGGGTGTCCTTGATGAATATGGACACCCACCATCCTTCTTGGTGTTGTCGGGATGCTGGTGCCAGAATGCATGATATGAGGTAACACCCGAGCAGTGCCGGGGTGCTGTCAGAAGCTGTGAACCAGGTTTCAGGCACAGCACAGACATCAATGTGCTACATACTGAGAAGGGCATAGAGTGTGTGTGCAGCTTGAGGTTGAGACCTTGGGCATTGAGCAGCATTACCCTTAGTGTCTTTCCTTTACTGTGTTCTAGGGTGGTAGGTGTAGAATCTGAGTCTGCATAAAAAAGGCACAATGGGGTGGCAAGAGCATCATCTGAAATCCGGAAGCCCAGGGTGACAGGTGCAAGCCATCCCTTGCAAATCACCGTGGCCTGTCCAGCATGTCATCCCAGGCAGGCAGACATTGGACCCCTTAGAATGACACCATAGTCTAAGCAAAATACTACAGCTGATCATCTTGTCTCTGTTTATGTGGCATCATACTTGGTGAAGGTAGGATACTGCCGAAGGTCAGGGTCATACCTGCCTGGCCTACATAATCAGAGGGATCCTCTATGTCTCTTTCCATGTAGTCCAGGGAGGTACATCTCAGGTCGTTCACACCAGCATGGATTATGACTGGGTCAGACCTGTACTTGCAGTTAGTGACCTGAGTGCTTGCATTATGTGGTGGATTCCAGTGCCTGATAGGCAGCTTACTGTGACCTCCTCTGTACCTGATCTGGTGAGTGGGACATCAGTGTGTCTGACTATGGAGTCACCTATGACAAGTGTGTCAGGCATTGTGTTTGGCCTTAAGGGCTGTGACTGTTTGGCACACCAACTCTGTGGTCAATGTGTTGCATGTGCTGTGCCCTGTGGAGGCAGTTGTGTGAGTGTCTGCTGTGGTGGCCACGCCATTCTGGTAGACTTCTGATCAGAGCCTCCGAGTGTCTCTGTGTGTCTATGTGTATGATCTTAAGTTGTGACAGTGCCATGTGAGACTGGATTAAAGATGTGTGTGTGGTTACCTTCACCCTCTCTCTGGTCTTGCTAGTCCTATGTTGAGAGAGCTCAGCCTCCACTTTGGCTATATAGTTGCATCTCTCACATGTATGTGTGTTTTATGGCAGAAGGAGAGGGTTGTCAGTGTACATGAGGCAACTGTAACAGTGCCTCAATATTCCCAGGTTCACCAGCTGAGCAGGAGAGGACACTAGCAACTGATCCCTAGACATGCTAGAAGGAATAGACAAAACAATGTTGGAATACAGGGAGATATCAAGCCCCCTAAGCCACATCATACTGTTTGATTGACAATAGCTACACATACACCGGTGTTTCATAGTGTCATAGTGTACTACTAGGCTATCTGCCCTAGTGCATGTATAAGCCTAGCCATAGTGATGTGGCTATTGCCACCCCTTATAGTGGTAATAAGTGTACAGAATAGATTCTGAATATTGTGCCTCTGACTTAGTAGTGACACATTATGACCCCTTACGTAATTGAATAACATGACTGTGTCTCTGTCTAGTCTGTGCCTCTGTCTCATATGCAGTTGTCCAGATGTCTCCTGAAGAGAGTCAGTGAGGGACTCTGTCAAACATGAACTGGGATACTCTGCTAGAGTGTGAGATGCCTCTGAGTTATGACTCTGTCCCTCCAGCATGTCCTATACATGTATGTGCTGAGGTTCAAATACTCAGCTCTCATGGCTCTGGTGGATTTGGATTGCTTGCAGTGGAGTATGTCCACCAAATCCTGATTGGACATGGTCTTGTATGTCAGGCATAGGTCACCTGTAAGTATGCGGTATGACACTGAACAAAGCTGGACTTCCTCTATTCTGGAAGCATATGACATGTGTTGAAGAACCCTGATCTTCATGGTAGGTACTTTTCGGGTGCAAAGGTGCAAAAGGCAGGATCTGCCCTGTACAAAGCTGAACTAGGTGGGAACAAGGGTCCGTAGGTCAGTAATGTGTCTGTGTAAGAGCTCCATGACTCCTCCCATATCTTTGCAGACAAGGCTGGTTAAGCCTGTGTGGTGGAAGTTGCCATGGTCTGTGGAGGCATCTCCCTTGTGGAGTGGGACCACTGTTGCCGTATGCCAGTGTTCAGGTACATATCCTGTAGCAAGACTAAGGTTAAATAGCAGTTGTATATATGGGTCCAGCCCCTTCTGGAGTTCACATAGCATGCAACTGGAGATACCAGCAGGTCCCATGGATGCTGTGTACTTGTCTTTGCTGAGTGTGGCTCTCACATGGACATCCAAGATGACAGTGAGGTTACATACAGCAGTGATAACTATCTTGTTTTGGGGGTGAGGGAGGGTAAATCGCACTGAAGCTGTCCGCCGGAATGTTGCCAATATCTGTCAGGTCACTGGAATATATGTTGTTGTGTACCAACTCTGAGCATATCTGAGGGTTCACAACCAGGTGTCTGACATAACTGAAGAAAGCAGTGTGGTTACCTTCATTGTCTTTGGTGATTTATGTCCCCAAGTTGACCTTGCATGTCTTTATGAGATAATGTAGCTTTCTACTAGTGCTGATCACAGCTGTCTTCCCTTTTGGAGATGTAGCTCTGTCTTGCATTAGTAACCCTCATCTGTCATACAGTTTGTTTATGGCTGGGGTCCACCAGACAGGACACTTTCCCTTTGTGGAGAGGGTCCTGTTTTCAGTTGTGATTGTATGGTCCATGCTGTCTGACATCTAGCTAAGGGAGGTCATTCTGGTTCTGCAGTTATCTTTCATCAGCATTAGAAATGACCACAACAGCCGCTGGTGTGTGTACCTCACGTGCACACATCCAGCACCTGTAAAGTCCACAACAGTACCTCACCAGGAGTATGACAGAGCTGGAACACATGTAATGTGTAGTCTGATTAAACAGAGTGCAGCTCCACACACTGCCATGCTGTCCACCCAGATGCAAGCTGTGCCTGATGTAGAAAGCCATGTCCAAGCTGGAATCAATGCACATGCTGCACCTTGTACAATCTGAATGGCAGGGAGCTATGCACATGAGGGACCTGAACCCCAGCACTGACATATATAGGACAGGCTGTACTGCATTATCCAAAACACAGAAGCCACCCCACACATGAGTAAACTACCAGTACAGGTTGTCCATAGAGACACTGGTTGAGTCCCCTCAACAGGAATCCTAATGAGTGGATGGGAGATGGGAGGTTTACCCTGGGTATCAATGTTATGTCACAGGTAGACAGAGGCACAGTATACTAAACAAGACATATGACATGTCGAACTACGCTTACAATGTGTTGATGGACAAACACATTCTCTGACTAGCATTAGGTCAAGATACCTCTTGAACACAGCCAGCAAGGTGCTCTGCCTCAAATGGACCAGGATTGTATTCCACAGCATAGGGAGTCTCCGGTGATAACTCCATCCCTCAACATGTCCAACATACATCCCTGCTAAGGTGTAAGTCACCTGCACTAGTGGTTCAGGTGGATCTTCTGAGTCTGAGGTGGAGCATGCCCATTAATCTCTGTTTGGACATGGCCTGCATGGCAGGCACATGTCACCTCTAAGCAGACGGTATGTGAGTGAATAGAGTGTGAGTGTCGTCAATCTGGCAGCATATGACAGCTGTTGGGGTTCCTTGATCCTTTAGGTGCGGGACAGTCAGGGTGTCTCCAATTGCTGCAGATGTTGTGTGAGATACAGCCAGAATAGGGCATTCGACTCGATCACCGGTCTGATAAGTGAAGAGTACAGCGGAACAATGACCCACTAGATCTGGATGTGAATCCCAGCCTGATCAGGTGGGCAATGTAGAACGTCTTCCTAGCCACTTTAGCAATGTGAGTCTCAGAAGAATGGCGACTGTTAACCTGGGTCCCCAGGTCCATGATAACCTCCTCTGTGCTTAGAGGATTGCCACCTATATGGTAGCTTGGGGTCACCTTGCTTTTCCTGAAGGGTATGTCTACACATGTTGTGCACTCTGACTTCAGGCCATGGCCCTGGCACCAGCTATCAGTTACTGTGAGTCCCTTCTGAAGGATATCTGTGTGTGATGCACTGTCCACTATGGTGCCCAGTGTGCAGTCATCTGCTAACATTGTCATCCAAAGTCCTCCCATGTTGGCCTGTACTTCTGGGAAGTACATGACAAACAATGGGGGGCCAAGGACTGAGCCCTGTGTAACACCACCTGTGACCAGCCTGGAGTCTAACATAGTGCCAGCAACTCTAACCCTGTGGGTCCCGTCCTTAAGCCAGTTTGCAACCCATCTTGTGACATATGGGTTTACATTTCAGTTGTTAGGGTTTTCCACAATACCTGAGTGGGGTATTGTGTTGAAAGTGTTGCAAGGCCAAGGTAGGCTGTATGGACTGCCTTTCCCCAACAATGGCCTAAGTGACCAATTTGAAGATGTCAACCCAGTACAAAAGGCATGATCTGCCCCTGACCAAGCCAAAATGGGATGGGTACAATGTCTGCATGTCCCCTATATCTTTGTTTATGAGCTCAATTATGATCCTCTCCATAGATTTGCAGACTACACTTGTTAAGCTTATGGGGCAGCAATTAACAGGGTCTGTAGAGGCACTGCCTTTGTGCAGATGTGCACAACTGGACCCTAACCAGGCTGTTGTGCACACTATGGAAATGTAAAGCAGTGATAGGACTAAAGGCCAGGATACTGACCACCACAGTGAAAGTACTGAAACACTACACTAGACAGTGCTACAGTGTTAGGTCAGTATGAGCGGATGTTGACAATTGTGTGCAAAGTATCCCATGCAAAACCTGCAGGCACAGTATACTCCCTGTTTTGTTCACACAAAAGCATTCGGACAGTAACTACACAACATGGCACAGAACACACAACCATAAACTTCAGGTATTTGTTGAAGGTCACACTCATCCACAAATGTGATGGGCTGCAGAGTTCAACATATGTAAAGCCCACACTGGGCATGCTCACACACTTAGATAAATGAGACATCTTTCACACAACATGCCAGGAAGGCTGAACTGGGCATGCTCACACACTGGTCCAAATGTTACCCCTAGCAAATGTGAAAACACACCAGAGGATGCTCATCCCTCTTTCTAGACACTGATCATGTAAGCACCCTATAAGTATATTGGAGAAAAGGATTCTCTCAGTAATCCAAATAGCGCTGTGCTAATGTGTCCGTCGTCTCTAGTGTCATAACATAGTTAGGTCGGGGTTTGAATCCAGCAGGTGGCAAGTGTGTGTGAAGGGGGATAAGTGTGTGTGTATGAAAGAAACATCCCTTTTGGCAACTGGGAAAACACACCACAGGATGATCATTCCACTTTCTAGACTCTGATGATGTCAGCACCCTATAAGTATATTGGAGAAAAGGATTCTCTCAGTAATCCGAATAGTGCGCCGTGCTAATCGTCCATCTGTAGTGTCATAACATAGTTAGGTAGGGGTTTGAATCCAGCAGGTGGCAAGTGTGTGTGAAGGGGTGTGTATGAAAGAAACATCCCTTTTGCAACTGGGAAAACACACCACAACTTTCTAGACTCTGATGATGTCAGCACCCTATAAGTATATCAGGGAAAAGAAATCCCCAGTAATGCGAATAGCGCTGTGCTAATCGTCCGTTTAGTGTCTTAACATAGCTAGGTAGGGGTTTGAATCCTGTAAAGGGAATGTATGTGTGTTAGTATGTGTGGTTTATGTGTGTGCACTATGCTGGGAGGGTTAACTGCCTTTTGCCAACTGGGAGAACACACTACAGGGTGCACATCCCTCCTACACACAGATGATGTCAGCACCCTCTAAGTACAGCATTAGTAAGGATTTCTCCAACTACTGCAAATAGCACACTCTGCTAATGTGTCTGTTTCTACTGTCATTGCACAGTTAGGTATGGGTTTGAATCTTGCAAATGGAAAGTATGTGTTTTACTGTTGGTGGGGTTAGTGTGTGTGCACAATGATGGGGTGGGATGTGGCTTTTGCCACATGGGGCTATGCACTGCAGGGTGGTCATTACCCTTAACAAGCAGTGATGTTGATAGCACCCTATACAAACAAAACTACAAAACAGAAGGTGGTGGTACTGATAACACATGTAAGGTAACACTTCTTCAAGTAATGTCCACAAAACGGAGTAGGATAATCAAACAATTCTTTTATTCTATACAGACAACATGACAACAGACAACTAACTGCCAGTACTCAGTATAGTGTTACATGCTACTGTAACACGCACATGTACCGAATATACCTAGATAGTGTTCTGAAGCCTGAATGTGGCAAGTGTGTGGATGTGGGATGTGTCTGTGTGTGCATTTCCGTATGGGAAACATGTTTGCTGTGGCAATCAGGGTACTACAGTACCTGATGCACATTACATCTTCCAACTGATGAGGTTGCCTGAACCCTGTGAGTACAGGTAGAGAAGGGGATGCCAGTAGTAAACAACATAGTGCACTTCTGAAATGTGTACCTGTCATGTATCAACAGCTACTCATGTAGGGTGATAAATAATGGGAATGGCAGGTGAGTGTGTGCATCTGTGTGGGTAGCAGGGTGTGTATAGATGCATGTGTGACAGAACAGATACATGTAGCTGAATCTACATAACAGCACAAGATGCGCATTGCCATAGTCAATGTTAGCATGTGATGGTGTGCAGCTGGTACACTTTGTTAAGTAGTATGGGTGCAGATAACAATTGAGGACATTCATACAGTTACTGCAGCAGGACTGCTGGGATATACACACATTTATACTGCAACAGTCAACAGTTACCAACATGTTACTACTTATACACATCTATGTAGTCACCCTGTGCATCAGCAACGTGTTTACCTTTACCTGCACCGATGTTGTAGTATGCAGGAGGTGGCACAGTGTCATCATATGCACAGGGTGTGGGTTAGGTATGCCCAAGCCGCCACTGGTAACACCAATTGACATGTGTGTGTATGTGTGTTTGTGAGGGGCAGCAGTACAGGGTGGACCGTTGTTGGTGCAGTGTGTGTGTGTATGTGTTTGCCCTAGGTGTTAGGTTTCCAGGTTTCTGCATGTGTGTAAGCATGCACACAGTCCCACATAATGGCTGCCATGTACAGGGTTTTGTGGACAGCCACAGACTGCACCTGTCAGGTCATCTAGATCAGTGTCTGTGGGCACGGACACGGTACCTGTGCCTGGCAGGGGTGCTACGGGCCGTATCCGGTACTAACCCAGACTGGGTACTGTCATCGGAAGCAGGGGTGTGTTGACTGGACACAGTTCCCTGTTGGGACTGTCCAGAGCCACGTGCACGTGGTCTCCTGGGGCGTCTGGATGACAGCACAGACCCAGCATTGCTGGGGGTGGTGCTGGCACTTGAGGCGCGAGTGGGCCTGTTGTTGTCCGCGGCCACTGCCAGCTGGTGCTCTTGCTGGCATACGGCCACGTCGACGCCGCAAACGCACACCATTGCCCTGGCCCATGGACATCTGGTTGTGGAGCAGCTGTTCTATGCCCCCACAACGTCTGTCAACGACATCTGTGAAGTTACGGATAGCATTCGCAACATCATGCATGCCGTCTGTCATGGCTATGCGACATGCTCTCAGCTCCCTCAGACCCTGTCTGGTGTACCTTTCCATACGTGCCTGTGCCTGCATGACAGTTCTAAACATAGTGGAGGTTGGCATACCTCCTTGGGCACGTCGGCCAGAGGCAGTACGGCCACGGATGCCCCCACGAGAACCCATGGGCGACTGTCTGCGTGGTACCATTGGAGGCCTCTGCACATGGCTGCCTTGTGAGGATGCATGTACCACAGGTACCACATTACCCTGATCTATGCCCACTGCTGACTGTCCATCACCTAGGGACAATGGTGACAAAGGATGTAACGGCAGGATGACTGTGCATTGACGGGGTTGAAAGCTGTGTACTGTCAATTGGCTGACCAATGGCGGACCCAGACACACCTTCCTGCACCATTACAGACATTTCATCATCATCAGTACCTGGGGCACAAGATTCAGGTTCCCTGCTGCAGGTCACCAGAGCAGCACCAGAACCTACGGGAGGAAAACATGGAACACAGATTACAGTCTCAATACATATTTGAAAGAGATGCACTTCAATACTAATGCACACATTCAGAAATGGACACATGCACTCATGGACACTAACACACATGCACACTTGGGCACAGGCACACTTGCACACATGCACACCCCACAGTAAACACACACATCAGTACCGTGTTACACTACTCAATTTACTACCTGTCAATTACAGTTATTGTGAACACAGTCACCAGCATGTCTACTACAGAGTTACACTACTCTTCCTAGTTTTATAAATTGTTTTACAGATAATTTTAAAAAGACTCACCAGCATGTATGGCCTGCCTCATTGCTTAATGGGAGGGACCTGGAAGTGTGAAGAGAGTAATGTCAGTGGGCACATGTGTGCCATTCGTTTTGCACATGATACAGTACAGTAGTACACTAGTTCCCTTATACACATCAGCTGCACATCATGTCTGTATATATATCATGATGACAGATACATACCACATGCACACCTTATGCGTGCATGAAGTAACAGCGTACAGAACAGTCATATGTACATACCAGGAGTTAACTCTAATCTCACCCTTACCTCTCTTCAAACGTCAACTCAAACTGTACTTCCAAACCCACTGGCTTTGTTCTTCTTGGAGTCCAGGCTAACGTCCCTCTCCCTACCCTTTCTTCACCTTTAACCCCTCATTGTGCATAGAAACTAGCTTCTACCCTGTTTCTTTCACCTTGATGTCCTTCTATGCTCTGACCTACTTCTCCCATCCCTCCCACCTCCTCTTGACTGTCTTCCTTCTTTTCCTCACTTCCCTTCTTGACTCCTGCCTCTTCCATATCATTGTATCTGTCATACTCCTTCTACTTCTCTACCCTTCTGAGCCCTAACTATTATGTATATGGCTTTTGCCTTATTGCATAACCATTATGCTTTAGGTAGGATTGCTTTGAAACCAACGGTACATTGTGTATGACTCTAAACTGTTTGACTTCCTTACATGTATGTTGATTTAATTAACAGGCTGGTGTACAATTCTATTATCTTGGCTGTCTGTAATGACAACTTGTCTGTCTGCCTTTATTACGTTATGTGTGGAGCTTTTCTCCACAGGCCTCTACTGAAAATGAACTTATATCCAGCTAGACTAACTGGGTCAACAAATGTAAAAGTAATAACAATAAATGAATATGGCATCTTACCTGCACGCTTGCTGTCTTGCTGCTGTGTGGATCCAACCTCCATCAGGATGCATGATGGTTGCTGTTGTTCTGGGGCTGGATCCACAACACTTAGCAGTAGCCCCTCCTGTCTGGTGAGGGGGATGTGTAGCCACCCCACCTGTGGCAGCTTGTTGCCTGCGGATATCTGCAGCACGCTGGCGGACATTTCTTATCAAATCACTGCAGTGATGTCTCACCTGCTCATATGTCCTATCATGCATGCCAACATCATTTATCCTGCTAACAAGGTTTTGTCACAGTGCAGACCTCTCCTGCTGATTCTGGGTGGTGCGTGAGAACAGGATGGCATAGTCACGCACCAGGCTCTGGTGGATCACGTCATCCTCTGCAGCAGAGTAGGCAGGATTCCGTTTAGGTGCCATGTCTATCTGGAAAGGTACACAAACAGGTTATCAGCATAGTATCTCAACAATACATGGTACACATTCTATACAGGTAGTGTTAACTTCTACTTATTACTGATTGGTTAAAACCTGATTACAGTGTAGCTATCATTCTATGTCATTTGTACTAAGTACTTGGCCTTCAGACCAGTTGTTTTACATTAGGGAGGTTGGTGGCAAGCACTGTGGTGGCAGGACACATATCTTTCATCCATTGAAGTTGGGAACTGCTGATTGTGGGCCCAGTGTACAAGTGTATTACTTCTGGTATGGGCAGTTGGCCTTCAGGCCAGTTATTTAACATTAACGAGGTTTGTGGTCTGCACCCATGTGTGACAATAGGCTGTACTCTGCCATTCATAGCTGGGGACATCTGGTTTCAGGTTTATAGTGCCTGCATATCTGAGCTGTATCTTACTGACATTGCTACACCTTGTTTGTTGTAGCAAACACTACATCCAGGCCTCCTGCATCTACCTTTGTTTATATGCTTGTTATCTGTTAGCTTGTTATTTCACTGGTATGCTACATCCACATAGTACACATCTTTGCAACACATCTGTGACTCACTACTGTTATCTGCATTGCTTACTGTACATACTTCCATGTTACACATGACAGCAAGTGACTGCTTGTCATTGTTGCATTTACTTCATTGTGACACATTGCACTTAGGTTACCTGGCATTTGCTCACTGACGCTTTTATATCAGTCAGCAGTTGTAGGTAATGTCAGTACACCCTCACTCCCCACTGGACCTTGTTTTCAATCATTAGTGATTACAGAGTTCACAATAGTATTCTAGCATGTCCAGAGGTCAGTTGTCAGTTCCTCCTCAGTCCAGCTGGTGAGTGTGGTACTCCAGAGACACTGTTAGAACAGATGCATGTACACAGACAACCCTCCTCCTAACAACAAATTCAAACTCATGTGAGTGATGCAACCATATACCAGACTGGAGGCTAGGCTCTGTCTAGTCAATACCGCCATAACCAGTCACGTGGCAAAGGGGATCACTCACTACACTTCCAGTCTCACGTAGACCTACCACAACAGCGGACCTAACACATGATCACACATGATCATACTTGTAGGCTCAGACCACAGCTCTGCCTATGCAGCAGAGACCTCCTAAGCAGACATCCAGGCAACCACTACCACATAAACGAACATGTGCAACACATATCACACAAAGCCAATGTGCTGAACACTCACAGCCATTAACAGTTAACAACACACCTCATACACCTGTACTAGGTGCCTCTATCATCAGGCACACTCACATCACGTTCACCAGGCTTAACGAGGTGAGGGTCACGGTGTGCAGCCTGTCAGGCACTATGAACTGCCACATAACACAAACAGTCAGGTAACCCCAAGGCAGGTACAGGTATGACTCAGTCAATGTCCATGCTGCTGTGAATGGCCTGACACATTCCTCCCTGGACTACATGACATGAGACATTACAGAGCTCTCTGAGCACGTAGCCTGAGACAGTTTGACCCTGACCTTGAGTAGCATCCTACCCTCACCTAGAACAATGCCACAATATCAAGGCACGATGATCCCTTCCAACAATTGACTGACATACTGGTGTCATTCACAGGTGTGCCAATGCCTGCCATCTTGGGGTGGTATGCTTTGCTAGGGACAGCTTGCACCTGTCACCACAGTCCTATTGACATTTGGCAGAGCCTCCTGCTACACCAATAGTGCCTGTATTAGGCAAGGCTCATAAGGCAAACCCACATCCATTTGTATCACAAAGGATGAGGAAGTAAGAGTGATGCTACTCAACACTGGATGTCTAGACCCAAGGATGCACGCACCCAAAACCCTACCTAGCATTCTGGACATCGATATCTGTGCAGTAACATGAACCTGTTTCAAGTTTCACAGGAGCACACCAGTACTACCACGTTATAGCTGTTACCATTCTTGTCGGCCACAACACTTGAACAAGGGAGGGGGAGTATCAGTATTCAATGCAGATTCCCACGCCTCGACATTGGTGGCACAGTACAACATAGGTGTTAGGCCATTGAGTACAGAAGACGTAGTTGGGGACCTGGGGAAGAAACATGGTAGCGGTCTGTCATTTGTCTACCACATGGCCAACGTGGATTGACAGACATGTTATATAGCCCAGCTAATCATGACTGATTCACATGTATGGCAGGGAGGTCATTGTGCCTCTGTACTCATCCATCATCAGGCCTATAATTGCGTACAATGCACCTTTTGGGATGTACCTAACCAGACACCTACAGCAACTGGTACAGGACAACAGTACATCATCAAGGGGATGCAATGGCTCACACAGATGTCATATGCTGCCCAGGTAAAGTGAATCCAGCTGGACTCAGTGGCATACTGCCTGTTCAGAGGCAATCTGTGCATGCCATATACAGCCATGTCCTACCTAGCAGTAATGAGCGTGATGCACCTCAGGCAATCAGAGTCCCATACAGCCACATGCTCAGGAGAGCTGGACCTCAGCACTGACATACATGGACATGCTGGAGGGGCATATTCCTAACCGAGAGGCTCCCTTCACTCTGTAATGAGCTCACACTACTGGTTAGGCAGAGTCCCTCATTGACTCTCTTCCATAGGAATCTGGATGAGTGGATGGAGATCGTAGTTGTACCCCAGGTATCACTTCTATGTCGCTGTTAGACAGAGGCAAAGTATACTAAAGTCGGACAAGGGCATAGCAGCATAAGATGTGATTGGGTGGCAAAGACAAACACATTCTACTAGGCTTACCAATGCCCTAGGGCAAATAGCCTAGTATGAACCTATGAACTGTTCATTCTCAACTGTTCGAGCTCATTACAGAGTGAAGGGAGCCTCTCAGTTAGGAATTTGCCCCTCCAGCATGTCCATGTATGTTCTATTCAGTCGCCACCGCTTGCTCAGAGGTGACCTTTGCCCAACATACAAGGCCATGTCAAACCCAGATTTGATGAATATGCTTCACCTAAAAAACCTAGATCCATCAGAGCCACAAGGGTGGGAGACTTAAACCTCGACACGGCTATTAATAGGACATGCTGGAGGGATAGATTCATCACCCAAAGACTCCCTATGCTGTGGAACAAAATCACGGTATATGTGAGGCAGAGCACCTCGCTAGCCTTGTTCAAGAGAAATCTTGACCAATGGATGGGAGATCGCAGATATACCCCAGGGATTACCTCCGTGTCACTGCTCGACAGAGGCACAGCAAAATAATGGGTATGGTTCCCCATACTAAAGGGGTGGCGTAAGCCACAAAACGATGGGCTAGGCTTGTAAATGCCCTCGGGCAGATAGCCTAGTATGAACCTATGAACATGTGTGTACTGCTATAGTACATCTGCCATATGTTGCATGTGTGTGTGTTGTGGGGATGCACAGGTAATGGCCAGATACTTCTGCACAGGTGACACGTCTGACACATTCTGGGTGTTCATCCATACATACTGGATGTGTGCTGCCATCCAACCCTGTGATGTGGACACACATTACTCAGCCTGGATATACATATCTGAACAACACCACAAGCACAGTACACTACCTTGCTATGTATGCATGTTATTACACAGTTATTCAGTAGTTATGACAGTGATGCTATCCATGCAGCCCACTGGGCCAGTGGAAGCCACAACACACACCGCCAGCACCTTTGCATATGCGTACCACAGACATCCCACATACTGCATGTACTGTGCACACAGTTATCTAACCCAGAACAACTGCACACCACTTATTAATCCTGTCCAGTGGACTACAGATACAGGCATATTGTATAACAATAGTAGGAGGCTACTGCAGCACAGGGCAGATTCACATGACGGGAAGGCATCTGTTGTCTGCAGTGTTAAGATGCTTCACATTCACCAAATGCACAGATATTGCCAACATTGTTGCAGACAGTTTAGGTGCATTGTCCTACACACGTGTTATTAGTTATCCCAGATGACTGTAACCTCCCTATCCTCTCACATGTCCAGGTGAGAGCCACCCTCATCATTGCAGAACACATATCATCACTGTTACGAAATGGTATCCCTGGATGTGTGCTACATTCACCCCTGGAGGACATAGCACCACATGACAGACTGATATTAATCCCTGGCCATACTACAGGATATGTACCTAAACAGTGCCATACATACACAGTGGTCCCACACCAATGAGGAGGAACCTCTACTGACCCTGGGAACTACTGCATCATATGCACAACTGGCCTTGTGTTCTAAGCTATGGAAGTGTTAGTTATGGCCCACATGTACAACAATATTACATATGTTTATATTTCATGACTATGTACACACAACCTATCTCATGGACATACCTATAGATAGTGAACTATGATACATTTGGAGGTGTCACAGTATACACAGGATTAACCTGCTACTTTGCATTACCTGTGTTTGTGGCAGCTGTTGGTGTGTCACTGGTGCTGTTTGAAGTTTGCTGCTGCTGCTGCTGGTTTTGCTGCTGGCTGTCTTTATTTCTGTTTTGTTCTGTTTTGTTCTCTCTCTGTCTCTCTCTCTCTCTTTCTCTGTCGGTTTTGTGCAATGAATGTATTGCATGAGTGTAGTGTGGGTACTCATTGCTTTTGTAGGTATCTGCATAGGTCCATGTGATGGCCTCTGCACCAATTGTAAGGCAGCATTTGCTAATTGCATGCAGCTGGGTATGTACTGATTGCATGTCTCACTGTGATTTCAGGACACTGCTATAAAAGGGTATGTGAGATAGGCGTTGCCCTTTCAGATTGTAGGGCGTGGACCATGCTGGTATGCTGTTGACAGTGTTTTGTGAGTGTGAAGGTTAGTACATCTACCATGCTTCATGCTGTGTTGTAGATTCAGGTTGCTGCATTTATCTTGCCTGTTCCCTATAGTGAGTGTGTATGCATACTGACACCTACAACTATATGTCATATGTATTGCTATATAAATATATATATATATATATATATATATATCTGTGTACATATACATACTTTCATATATGTACATTAGTTGACATTATTGGGTACAAGCTAACAATTAGCAAGGCTGTTTCTGTTAACACTACACTAGTATGGGAACCCAGTAATTGGGACTATAAAAGTCTGCATGACATGCTTTGGGTAGTACACATACTATATTGCCTTTATCTTCATTCATACTATTACGTGTTCCACTTATTTAGCACTATATTCCTGTATGAGAGTCATGGCTTAGTGGTAGGTCATACAGACTAGTGTTACAATGGTCTTGTGGTAGGGCCTACTAGTATGCTCATATTCTGCTTTTGAGTTGAGTATAGGGCCTATCAATCAAAGTGCTGGAGGCACCTTTAAGCAGTTAAAGGGCTTAGTAGGTCTCACAGGAGCCAGGCTGTGTTGCAGATTCTGGTTGCTGCATATATCTTCACTATTTCCTGTAGTGAGTGTGTATGGCTACTGAGACCTACAACTATATTTCATATGTATTAATATATATTTATATATATGTATGTGTAGATATACATACCTTCACATATGTACATTACCTTACATTATTATGTACAAGCTAACAGGTAGCAGGGCTGTTTCTGTTCACACTGAACTAGTATGGGAATCCAGTAATTTGGCCATTAAAACTCTACCTGACATGCTTTGGATAGTACATCTCCTATATTGCCTTTATACTGATTCCTACTATTACATGTTATATTTATTTTAGCACTGTGTTCTTGCAAAGCAGGCATGGCTTAGTGGTAGGTCATACAGACTACTGTTATCAAGGTCCTGGGTTTGAGACTGACAGTGGGAATTTTTTTTTACTTTGCAAACTTTCAAACTGAGTACAGGACTTGTCAATCAAAGTGCTGAGGCCACCTTTAAGCAGTTAGAAGGGTAAGTAGGTCACACAGGGGTCAGGCTGTGTTGCAGATTCAGGTTGCTGCAATTATGTTCACTGTTTCCTGTAGTGAGTGTGTATGGCTACTGAGACCTACGACTATATTTCATATGTATTAATATATATTTATATATATGTATGTGTAGATATACATACCTTCACATATGTACATTACCTTACATTATTATGTACAAGCTAACAGGTAGCAGGGCTGTTTCTGTTCACACTGAACTAGTATGGGAATCCAGTAATTTGGCCATTAAAACCCTACCTGACATGCTTTAGATAGTACATCTCCTATATTGCCTTTATACTGATTCCTACTATTACATGTTATATTTATTTTAGCAGTGTGTTCTTGTAAAGCAGGCATGGCTTAGTGGTAGGTCATACAGACTAATGTTACCAAGGTCCTGGAGACTGACAGTGGGAATTTATTTTTCTTAGCAAACTTTCAAACTGAGTACAGGACCTGTCAGTCAAAGTGCCATACAGGCACTTTTAAGCACTAAACCAGGTCTGCGTTTTGCTGAGCTCACGATGCGCACTGGCGGTGAGCTCCGCTACACAAGCGCACACCCGCTAATTTCTTTGAAAGAAAAGAAAAAGGGGTGACAGGAAAGTGGTGAAAAAGGGGTCACAAAGAGGGTAAGATAGTAGGGAAACAAGCATTGGATTTGCAGGAGGGATGTAGGTAAGGCCCATAGATGCCCATGTCTTTGGCAGCAACAGCTGTGCATTTCCATGTATTTTGGTGAGACATTAGAAACCTTTCACCCCTGAGAGAGGTGTCAGGACAACATTAATAGTTGTTGTAGAGCCAATTGTAATTAATTGTTTCAATGTCAAGCAGACATGTGTGCGACATGGACAGCTATGTATGGGGCGTAATTTTTTTGTGGGTACAGAGTGCCCTTTTTTTTTTCAGGTGAGAGTGGTATGTCAGGTGAAGGAAGTCGGTATAGCTGGGGAGGTAGGTTGGGTAGGTTAACAGACAAGACAGACAAGACGATACAGGGGCGGTGTATGACACACGTGGGGGTTACACAATTGACGGGACGGAGGTTGGGATTTCCAAGATGCATGAGCCCACAGATGGCAACAGTGGAACTGATATCCCCACCCATAGGCAGTTGCCACTGTTCCTTCACAGCTCAGGACGGGCTGTGCTGGGGCTGTGTAGGCGGGCAACAGCCGGGGCCGTTAGCTGTGCCACACGAGCCTCGAGCAGGCGTAGGGGCCCAAGAACAGTGTCTTGGATCTCCTTCACCACAGACCGGACACCGCGGAGGGTGAGTGGACGAACCCCTCCGGCCACACTTGCAGAGGGGACGGGCCCCATCCCCTGCAGCGCTTCCACCCGAAGGTGGCACAGGGCCACCGGAGGGTCCGCCTGGGCACTAGTGCCAGGTGCAGTCACCAGCTGAGGTGGGAGAGGTGGGTCCGCTGGGACCTGCCTTCCCAAGCGTTCTAGGTTTGTGAGTAGTTATGTTAGTTTGGGTTAGTGGCATTGTATTCCATTCAGATTAGTTGTAACAGCATGCATTGGTATTCCCATCAAACAAACACCCAGATATTAACACCATTGAACAAGGGGCATATCAATATCACATGCATTATTTGAACAGAAATACACAGTTAAACAACATGCAGGGTTGATTAATGGCAACAGGCCATCAGATTTGCAGGTATGAACAGGGCACATGCACGAACAGACATGCATATATTTTTGAAACGGACAAATGTCCATGATTAATGAAATGTTCACATACCATTATTTAGTGGGTGTTGTTATATGGAATTATAGGGTTGGGCAGAGATAGAAAGTGATGACACATTCATATGTTACACATTGATTTACATTTATAATAGGTACACAATTAAATTGAGGCTGATGTTTCAAAATAAATTTTATTTGACTGTCAAGCTACACCTGTTACAAATACATCACTATCCTACTTATTTTGAATCTGATCAGATACATCATCCTGCTACACTTTGATGACAGGACAGGGGACAACTATGGCTGTTTAGTCTGTCAGATAATCATTCATTCTATCTGCAAATTGTTTACTGTGATCACCATATACAGCATTTGGCTAGACATTCCAGATTCTGACACACTGAAATCAGTTTGGTATATTAAGTTGTACTTCCCACATGCATTTAGTTCTGTAGAAACACACTGGGGCTAATATATTCCGGGGTTATTACTACTTTATTTATTCATACATGACCCTTTCTGTCAGTCTCACACTTCCTGCAAATTCACAGTTCAGGTTGCTACTTCTAGGCTTTGTTCACATGTTAGACTAGTGGTGATTCAAACACTTTCCAACAGCCTCACTTCTGTCATGATTCAGCATTTCAACAGGGGATATATCTCACATGTGACTACCTCAGATTCTGAAGCTGTACTCTTGAGACTACTGCAGGTTACACTATATTTAATTAATGGTGGGACATCTGTATGACAGCACTGTTTAATTCTATCAATTATATTTCCAGTTACACTTGCATACTGATGAACTTGCTGCAGCCATACCTGCAGACTTTCAAATCTTGCTTGCACATTATATTACTTTTAATCAATACACTGCAGTGTTCTGATACATGCTACAGTATAATATTTATTTACAAGTACTGGGTGGGGTTACTAACCTGCACGGTGGCGCATCCGCACCAGCCTACGGGCATGCATCTCGCGATTCATAGAGCGGACACCTGTAGCTGTAATACAAAAGAAGTAATATTGGACTACACATCTCCATGGTATCAGCTAGTTGAAATCCTTACATACATAAGTAAAATGTAACTTACTCAGTAGTGGGGCGTTGGGCATATCCCGGGCCTCCTGGATCCATTCGGACAACTGGTCTTGCTTGCATCATTTCAAGTCCGCATGGTGGTGACGGACCTGCTCACCAGTGCGTGGAATGCCAGTAGCACTAGTCAGATCAGGAGCCAACTGGTCCCATGCCTCTGCCCTATATGCTCCCCATGAGACCTGGCCCTGCATGAGTTGGGCCTCGTGATGGTGGACAAGGAGCCAGACCATGTATCTGGACTCCTCAATGCCCCAACGCTGTGCTCGAAAGCAACGTCCCTCACCTACTCCACTCATTCTGACTGCAGCTCTGATCTACAATCATTTCTGCTGTGTATTCCCACCTATGGGGCTTATATATGCCGATTTTCCCGCACATTTCTCTGATTGGCCGTTTTGGAATTGTATCTACTTCACTGAAAATGCTTTATCATGCTCCATTCTGGATTTTATCCCATATATATGCTATTTCTGCATTTCTAGGTATTGCTGTCATGGCTTAGTGGTTTAGTACCTTGACTCTAGTGCATGGTATCCTGGGTTCGAATCTGGCAACTGATTTTTGATTTTCCTGACAGAAATGAGTTGAGACCTGTCAATCAAACATGCCAAAAGCACTTTTAAGCACTTAAAACCAGGTCTGCGCTTGTTTGCGCGGAGCTAACACATGCGCACTGGCAGTTAGCTTGTGGGAGCGCGCAAGCGGTGTGCGCTGGGATAAACCTTAATTGGCTAGTGACACACATGTTCAGCTAAGCACAGCTAGTTGCAAACAGTTTCACTCTGTTAAACCGATGCCTAGCAACAGGCACGCAGTTTACAGCTTTTAAACACTACTCAGCTACGGGCACTCCGTCTCACAGCAGCTTACCTATCAGTACATTTCTGACTATTTTGTTATTGTGTTACTTCAGAATATATGCTCCGTTTCATTCCATTTTACAAAAGGGAATACATTTACATGTGTACAATACTGTCAGGGGCTTTTAGTGCTTATTTACAAGAAAAAAAAGGTTGTTGTGGGGCTCGAACCCTGCCTGCCTACTCTTAGGCCGGCAACTCTACTGCTAAGCTATTACTTCTTGGCTTACTTTGCATATTTAGTTCTTATATCCTTTTCCACTGATTGCTAACTGTGATTGCGCTTAGTAGCACACCAGGCGCACACAGTAGCAAACATTTACGGGGTTTTAAAAAAAAAAGGTTTTAATTTAATTTTATTACATCTCTTCACTTTATACAGTGATGGTCTATCGGGGCATGTGTTGTGTAGTGTGTTTATGCACATTTCCATGGCCTCTCTCGTGGCTGTTTACTTTCAGCCATTCTAGTCTTCCAGGGGCGTGTCCGCTTGCAGGGCTTAGCCTACAGACACGCCCCCTACTCTCTTACACGGACCGTGTAAGAGTTACTAGTGTGATTCAGCATGCCTTATGCACCTCATGCATATGCATGACATGCTGACATCACACAGTTTCACTGCAGCCTCCGTGTAAGAGTTATAACTCTTACACGGAGGCTTCCTGAATCTGGCCCTAAGTCTTTAATACAATAGTTGAATATGTGAACTTCTGAAAAGAAGAAATAATGTTATTTAAATAGGGAATTTGAGAAGAGGGTGTAATACTATCTATGCAAAAATCTTTTAATTACCAGATAAAACTACTAGGTACTATTTGTCTATGACTGGTTGTGACATACTTATCATTTGCTAATAATATTTCTTGATGCGTTTGTTTCCACTTTTTTAATCATAAGATGAATTTATCCACAACACTGTAACTTTTACAATCATTAAAGTAGCATACAATTGAATATCAGGGAATCCTATTCCACCATTATTGTAACCTTTTCTGTGTCGATCAAAGGAAACTCTTGGTTTATTAGGATGCCAAAATTTTTTTAGTAGAATATTAATTATCTTCATCATTTTTTGTGGAGATAGTACTAAAGATTGTAAGACAAACAATATTTTAGGGAGAATTACCATCTTAATAAGCATTAATCGTTCCGTGGTAAAGAAAAATTTGTTCCAATTTGTGACTAAATTTAAAATTTTATCAACGTGTTGATAGTTTGTTTGTATCATTTCTTTACTATTAGACATAATAGTTAATAGATATACCAAAAGTATTTCATTTTATTGCTATTCCAATTGAAGTTAGAATATTTTTATATATTTTTTAAATTTTTTATTAATTAATGATGTAATTGTTTTATTGTGATTAAATCTTGTTTGAGATTTCTTCAAACTGACTCATAGAATTAATTATATGTTCTAATGAATATTCTATATTTCCTGTCGTTACTAAAATATCATCAGCAAAGAGATAAATCTTTAGTTCAAAATCTTATTTTATTTTGATAACATTGATGATTTTATTTAATCTAATACTATTAGCAAAGGGTTCTATAGGTAATGTGAAAAGTAAAGCTGATAATGGACTGCCTTGTTTTGTGCCTTTTTGTAATTTCAGCACAAGAGTTATTGTATGTATATATATATATATATATATATATATATATATATATATATATATATATACTTTAAGTGTTTTGAACAAGTACGACAAATTAACTGAAAAGCCTTATCTAAATCAAGACTAATGATATAGAAAGTTCTTTTTTATTTGCATAGTCTATTAATGTTTGTATTCTTATTATATTATCCTGTACTTGTCTATTTCAAATAAACCCAGTTTGATCATTGTTAATTAATGTCCAGTTAGTTTTGTGTTGTCCTTTTTATACATTTTCCCTAGCCCCTTTCTTCCCACCTTCATTCATTTGTAAACTTCCAAACTTTCTGCAATTTTATAGCCATCCTTTCCCTACTCATATTCTTGTATAACTCTTGTCATTGCTATACTTTCTTTTCTCATCAGAATCACTGACCATTTATCATTTCCTTTGCCATTATTTGCTATGCCCATATCATGATATCTTCTTTCATCATCCTAGGTTTTCCCTCATGCACAACTCAAAAGATAAAACCTTTGTGTATTTCCTCCTATGTTCTCCAAAGCATTCCTCCACTCTTGGCTTGCTTTTTTACTGTGTCTCCTTCAACACTGTCAAGTCAGCACACACAGATAAGCCCTGCCTGTCCAGTCCCTCATAGTCAACATTTATCCTTCCCCTTCTTTCAGCAAACTCTTTGGGGTTTCAAATCACTTATATAAAATCTTCAACTACTGGTCTGTTATGGTACCTCAGCCTTCTTTACAGTAGCACTATTCCACTGTCTTTCATCTTCTTTCTCCCATTTTTTCTGTAGTGTCCTCTCCACTTCACCTTCTGTTTTAATTTGTTTATATTGTTCTTTCCAACGTTTTCTTTACCCTTGTCCACTTCTTTTATGGTAATCTTTTCCCCTTGTTTTCCATTGTTACCCTCCTTCCATTTGCCAACCATTAGCCCCCTTGTGACTAGTTGAACCCATTCTTCTTCCTTTACTAGGGGTAAACAGCTGACTTCAACCACTCAGGGAATTTGTAAACATGAAAAAAAATTAGCAACATCATCTAGATGAAAAAAAAAAAAGCGAAACCATGTCCTGTAAGAAGCAGGACCATTTATTAAAACATGTTAAGTGCTTTTGTTCAGTATAATCAAACTTCATTAGAGTTTTGTAAGGATGACATGACTAACTGTCCCTGGTGGCTGATATGCATATTCACTGAAGGGAGGGCTATATAATAACCCTCTTCTACAGGAGTACATGCACACTTTCACATATGCCACGCCCAGGAGACCACACTCACTCAGGGGATTATTGCTTAAATAGCAGCTAAACCCACATCTCTAATCCATGTGCTACATGTCTTTCTTCCTTCTGTCTACCCCCACCCAGGATGGACAAGCTGATGTAAGTCATTCACCCCTGCCTTTTGCCTTCCCACCTCTTTCAGTCTCTGAGGCCTTAATAAAACTGAGAGTTCATTGAATCTTAGTCAGGGCTTCATTCCTGCTTGCCATCGAGTGTGGTAATCCTTAATTGCATTCTTGACTTGTCAAGTTCATCATTCCTTGTCAGCTAATTGGTATTTATATGTCAGTCTTTTTTTAATTCTTCTAAATGTCCTTTTTTTGTCCTTGTGTTTTTCTGACACCTAGTTAATATTCTCTATTGCTTTCTTTTGCCACAGTTCACTAATTAATGCTTGTCCTATGTCTTTCTGTTCTTAATATCCATAGCTGTCCTTTACATTTTGGAAACCACCATATATTCCCAAACGTTTATGTCCCCTTTTAATATCTTTTATTCTCAGATTCCTTTCTCTTCTATTCTCCTAGTTTTCTAGATAATCTGCCATGTCAGTTTCTGTAGTTGATGCTGCATATCAAATGCCATTGTATAACAAACAGATCACAGCTTTCTCCATCTTCACCATTTCTCCTTGCTCACCATCTGCTCCTTGTAGTTTTCTCCTCTCGTTGTCATGGTATGAGTGTTTTACATTTCCCTTCGATAGTTATTATCCACTTTTATGCACTTTTCATTGGAATAAGCCTTATTACAAGGAACACAGATCATTTTAATGTCATTTGTGTAGCATATTGGCAATCCTATTTTGCCATCAGAGACACTCCACCTTCTGCTTCAGACCTCTACTCTCTTAAACAACTCTGTAACTATATCGCCTCTAATGTATTCCATACTCTGCTCATTACCAGTCATTATCTTTTGCATTCCAGACCAGTGTTGTCTGGCTATAATCCTCTCACGGTGCCCTTCTAAGTCCCTTCCGCATCTTCAGCCATAATTACATAGTTGTGCAGCCATCTGCAAATAACTGCAATATTCCAGTTAAGACTTTTCCTCCACCCCCCCTCCCTTCCTACCGACAGTTTTATCACCAGTAAGAACAGTCTTCATCTGTAGGATCACAGGCATCCTGTTCTTCCATCTTTGATTGTTATTTCTCTTCATGAGACCATTCACTAATTTCACTTATATTTCTGTCCATACATTGCTTTTATCCATATTCTAAATCTTCTCCCCACCCCACTCTCCTCTGGGATCATCCTTTTAAAAGACAATCTTTCTGAATTAAAGGCTTTCTTGTTATCAGACAGTACCACCCATGTTGTGCCTAGCCCCCTACTTTCTACTGTGTTTATATAGGTGCTGAGTAACCATGAGTGTTTAGGTGACTGCCTCCTGTTAACAAATCACACCTACCCAGGCAATTTAGGCAATACTTTTTCCAGTATAAAAGCTCCTACATTTGCTGTTGTCTTAATCTTTGTATTAAACTGTCAGTTTCAGCTAATGTTTCCTGTAACTCTACTCTCTTTCCCTCTTTTTCTAGCACAATCATGGCCTGTACACCTAGTGTACCATCTTCCCTTGTATTGTGTAGTTGTTACATGCTCTACTCAGATCAAGTTTTAAAAATGTTTAGCTATTTTACAAAATCCCACTAGGTACACTTCAGTGCCTACTGCTTGTTCTTCCTTTTCAGTCCCCTGTCCTGTTTACCTTCTATTCAATCATCCATGAGTGCATTCTTCACCTTTTCCATTTTCTCTGATTTGCTCTATTTCCTTGTAACATCCTCGCTTTCATTTCGCAGTTCCCTCCGACATGCATTGTGGTGTTGTACAAGTTAGTTATTTCCCTCTGTTATCATCATCATGTACTTTTCACAGCTGTAGTTTTCCCTCACGTCTATATTTTTGGCCTCTGTGTAGAAAGTATTTCTCTCCGTTGCTACCTTTCCCCCCAACATAATTCATTCCTCCACTTCATCTCACTTTCTACACTATTTACTTCTATCTCACATCTCATCTTCTTCTCTTTTTCCTTAATTTTAGTCATTCTTCTCTCATTTACTCAACTTCTGCACCTTCTCCAGTCTCTCTTTTTGTCCTTTCCTTTGTTTCACTACTTCTACCATCATTTTCCCTCTCAGTTACATTTACTCCATTCTAATTCCACATCCTCACTTCCTTTCCTATTTACGTGTACCATTTTTTCACAATATATTCCTTTCTGGTCCATATGACTTTTGATCTCCTCATATAGTCCATTCAGCTCCATGATGCCCCTTTTTCCCCTGCACTTCCCTCACCATTAATAATGTTACAATGTTACTAGTGTATGATCTCTTATCAAAGGATCATAGGAGATTACTAGGTCATCGAACCAGAGGTCATTTCAAGCTGAGTCATTTCATCCCAATGTAATTCCATAGATACTCTAGTCAATACCCAAGATTGTATTTCGTAATGACTGTCCATGTCCGGAAGGGTTGTGGATGCTATCCCTAGCATGAATTTATGGTACCGCATCCACTCTTCCAGGTTCCTTTTCAACAGTGTGATAGAGTTCTGCTTCACATGAATTGGCAACCTATTCCAAACATGCAGCAGTTGCTGGGAGACAAATCCATCGAGCATGTCCTGTTCAAGTTGCAGACCATATTTAGGTCCCTGGAATAGGTAGCTCTATTCCCAATTGATTTATGCATGTGCAGCAAATTCATTAGGTTTGGGTCAGAGATTGCTCTGTAAGCCAGGCATAAGCCTCCCCCTAAGAAGTCTATATGATACTGAGTGTAATGAGTGGGAGTTTAGTCAGTCTTCTTTGTTAGAATCCTCTGAGGTCTCTCCAATTGCTGCAGGTGTTTTGTATGGTACATGCCGAAAGGGCTGTTATACTCAATTATGGGTCTGTTTAGTGACGAGTATAGAGGGGTTATAACCTCCTTTGCTCTAGAGATGATGCCGTTGCTAATCCAGTGTGCTATGTAGAAGGCCTTCCTTACTACAGTAGACACATGGTGGTAAAAGTTAAGCTTGCAGTCTACTTGTGATCCCAGATCCCTTACCACTGCGTAGGTACACAGGGCGTTGTTGTTAATTTGGGTCTATATTAGATCACCGAACACTTTAAAAAGTGAACAGTGATTAATCGACCCTATGTAAGCGAAAGCTTACAAATCTGAACTGTCAGAACAGCAAATTTTTTCCTAGGGAAAAAAATCGCTGTTCCAAAAAAAAAGAAAATACATTAAACATTACATTAAGTGGGGGGCACACACCCCCTATTTAAATATACCAAGTCCGAGACAGCACTACAGTGCCAAAAATGGCAAAGTAACAAAGCGGTCAAGCAAATTCTTTCCCAGGGAAAGAATTTGCTTAAAAGCCGCTTTGATATTTTGCCATTTCAGGCTTTTGAGTTCGACCAAGACGCATTTGAAAGAATGCGTCTTCGGTCTTCTAATAGGGAACTATTAATTTGCTAGTGTGAAGGGACATTGTTTTTACCGACAGGAATGATGATGATAATGATGCATTTCTTCGCATTTAGTTTGAGACCGGACTAAGACACCAGTCATTGGTCTGCATAAGACCCTCCTGACCTGCTCTTTGGATATGCAGGGTGGGGTGAAGTTGAGGAGAAGGTTTGTGATAAGTTTGGAGAGGATAGGGAAGTGAGCTTTTCACCAAATCTGTCCACTAGCAGGTTTGCTATCTTTGCGGGATCATTGTGTGTGGTACCATTAGTCACTAGTTCGGCACATGCTTGGGTCCTACCTTTTAGGCTACGTATGTAGCTGTAGATGGCCTTATAGTTATCCTTCGATGTGATTGCTAGTTTTTTTTCAAAGGTATCCTTAGAGAATTTGACTTGTTGTCTTATTTGCCTGTTGAGGCTGAGGAGGGTGCTTCTCCATTGTTGGGGCCTCACCTTAGTTTTTTTAGACAGCATCTTTCTGCATTTGTTGTAAAGTTTGTTTATGCTGGATGTCCACTAGGCTGGCTTGTTTTTACTTGGGGCTTTGGCTTTGATTCTGTTTGAAACAGATCAGTTTATACAGTTATACAATGATTGTACAGGGCTTCAGAGTAAGCTCTGGTGTAGTTTTAACTTCTAGCTGGGGGTGGGGCTTGGAATGCATTTATACCTTCCCTAGGAAGGTATAGTTTACCCTGGTGAAGTTTTTTAATCGGATTTGTGGTCAGATTTTACTAATGAGGGTCCAACACTTGTGGTGGTGCATCTGTTTATTATGTTAGCGAGGACCAGATCTAGTATGTTTGCGCCTCTTGCTGGAGTTTGAACAATTTGTTCCAGAACATTGGAGTTAACAAAGTCAAGGAACTTTTGCGCATGTGACTTAGGGCTAGAGTAGGTTTCCCAGTTGATGGTGGGATAATTGAAATCCCCCATGACCAGAGTTTTTGGCAGTATTTGGACTGACTCTAGTTTGGTCAAGTAGGCATCATGTGCATCATGATTTATGGAGGAGGATCTATAACTAGCCATGACTTGAATGGGGGTCTTAACCACAGTAATCTGAACTTAGAATAACTCCATGGAGTTTTCCAGTCTAACTAGTCAGGAGGTTTATCTCTAATATAGATAGAAACACTGCCTCCTTTGGTTCTCAAACATTCATCTTGCGGTCTGAAGGTGTGGAAGGCATTGTAGCCTTGCAAAGCCAAGGTACTCTCTGAAACCTTGAACCAGGTTTCTGTGACTGCACAGACATCTACATCTTTTAGTGACAGAAGTGCTTCCAGTATGTGCAGTTTTTGGTTTAAGCTCTTAGTGTTTAGCAGCATAACCCTTTTGTTATGACTGGCAATTTTCACATCGGCAATTTTGTTTTTGATACCTTGCCTAAAAAACGCACTATGGGGGTGGCAAGAGCCTTTGTCAGCAGCCAAAAGCCTAGTGATGCCAGGTGCACACTCTCTCTGGCAAAGCGGCGAGGTTTGTCGACCATGTCATCCCAAGCTAACAGAAACTGGATGCCCTTTGAATGACACCAAGAACTAAGCTTAAATTATTTTCCTTTACAGCTATCCACTATATCATTACCTGAAGCTGTTTTTCTAATCAGAAATCTGTCCATTTGGCTTGCCTATATTAGTACGATCCACTCTTCATTCCTTTACTTAAGCCCACCATATCATGCAATTTTCTAATTCTCTATGGATTTCAATTGTTATTCCACTTTGTAATATGGCTGATTTTTGTCTAGGGTGATAGTTACATTAATATCTCTTGAATTATTTCTGCTTCTGGAATCTATTCCTATCCCTTTCCATGCTTCAAAATATCTGTCATAAAATCTACTCCAATAATTTTTTGGGGAACCTATGTTATCAGTTCACCAGATTTTCCTAGCAGTTTTCCTTTCCATATAAACCACCTCCTGTGTTCACTTTTCTGTAGTTCTGTTTTGATAGTTCATAGGATTATAAGATCATAAGAGGAGGTTACTAGGCTAGTAGCCCTGGGGCCTTACAAGCCTATCCAAGAGTTTATTCCAAAAAAGAAACCTCAGTCAGCACCTGTCACCCTTGCCAGTGAGGGACACAGGTGGCCTCCTGGGACAAATTTGTGGTTTCCCATCCACTCATCAAGGTTGCACTTGAAGAGGGTCATGTTTGATGTGTATGGGAAGTCTATTCCAGAGATGGGGCAGCCTCTGGGAGACAAACCAGTCTCTCCAGCAAGTTTTGTTGATGTCACATATTAGATTTAGACATTTCAAAGGGGGGGGGTGTTGTGCAAGGAGGTAGACTTACAGATATGGAGCACTCTAGTAAGGCAGGGTCCGAGATTGCCTTGTAGGCGAGATACAGCTCACCTCTGAGCAATCCTAGGGCAGAGCCCTGGGGAATACCACTAGTAACAGGTCTGCTGTTAGAGGTGGAGGCATCTATTTTGACCTTGTGGGTCCTATTGGTGAGCCAGTTGGCCACCCACTGATGAGATAGGGATTTACACCAAATTGTGTCACCTTTTTAATGATGCCCAAGTGGGGAATTTTGTTATAGGCTTTAGCCAAGTCAAGGTAAGCTGTATGTACTGACTTTCCCTCATCAAGGGCTTTGGTGATAGTCTCAAGTCAGCCAGGTTCAACAGGCAAGATCTGCCCTTGACGAATCTGAACTGGGTGGGGGTCAAGTGCTTGGAGATTGCCTATGTCCTTGTTTATGGCATCCATAATAATACACTACATGGTTTTACAGATCAAACTTGTGCAAGGGGATGACAATGGCAGTTCTCCACTCTGCTGAAATAAAGCCTGCACTTAGGCTGTGGTTGAATAGGGTGCTCAGTGGTGAAGCTAGTTTTTGCTGGAGATGGTGCAGAATACAGACTGGGATACTATCAGGTCCCATAGAAGCTGTGCTTTTTGCCTTGGATAGGGCTTTAACACTTGATCTATGGACATGTGAGGTGTGGGACAAGTATTGGAGATGGTGAATGGGCCTTTGGTGGGGGACAGGGTGGTGAAGTTTGCACTGAACCTATCTGCTAGCAGGTTGGCTAAGTCAACAGGATCAGTGTAAGTGGTACTGTTAAGTACTAATTCAGAACAAACATGGGCTTTTCCATGGAGGTTCCTGATATAACTGAAGAAGTCTCTGTGGTTTCCCTTTGTTTCAGAGGCTAGTATTGATTCATAATTGGTTTTGGATGTTTTCACTAGTGATCTAATTTGCTCATTGAGACTAAGTAGAGAGATTTCCAATTAGGGTTTTGTTCCTTTTTACCCTTTGACAACAGTTTCTCCCTTTTGTTGTAAAGCCTATTGATAGAGGATGTCCACCAGACAGCTTTGTGTTTCCTTGAGGAGTAGGTTTCAGTTCTGTTTGGTATGGCTGAGTCCATGCAGTTGTACAGGTGCTTGTATACTGCATTGGCATACTGTTAAGCATAGTTGTCTGCATCTTCTGAGGGGGGCAATTACTGATACCCTACCTTAGAAGGTTGTAGTCAGGTTTTGAGAGTTTTTTTAGCCTGGTTATGGCTGTGGGGGGAGGACAGGATAGAAACTTTAAATGAGACAGACGATGATCTGATCTCACCAGGGAAGAACTTACTATAGGAGTGGTGTAGCAGTCACCCATGTTGGTGAGAACCAAGTCCTGAATGTTAACTCCCCTTGTAGGGAATGAGACAAGCTGGTCAAGGGTGCTAGAATTGATGAAGTCAAGGAATTGTTGGGTGAGTGCATTAGTGCAGAAATTGTTCACCCAGTCTATGGTGGGGTAGCTGAAGTCACCAAGGATCAAGGTATTATGGGATACCTTGATGGAGTCCAGTAGGTCCAGGTAGGCAGAGTGGGTATCCTGAGTCATGAAGGGAGGGACTATAGCTGGCTATAACTTGGATGGATGTCTTGCCAACTGTCAGTTGCACCTGCAGTAGTTCTAGTACATCATGCTGGCAAACCAGTCTGGAGGTGTGCATGTCTTTAATGAAGATAGAGACTCCACCACCCTTAGTCTTCCTGACCTCAGAATGTGTGGCATGAGGTATAGCCTGGTAATCAGTCCTTTCAAAAATAAACCTACCACTATTTTCCTGTTCTTCAACTCACATGATCCATTTCATTCTTATGGTATTATGCCTTGTATAGTTTAAATAAATACTTCTTTGAGTTTCAGCTTCATTTCCTGCAATACAACTATTCGATCTCCTTTTCATCATCTTAATCCTGTGGTAGATTATAACCCCCCTATATTCCACATAACCAGTCTGATCCTTTCCCAGGATCCCTCTCTGCTGCTGGTTCTCTGTAACCCCACCCCTCCCTATTGTGTACACAAGTCTGCTGTGATATTCTAAGGCTGAATATAGAACCTAGCTAGGCATTTCTTCTGTATCCGTTGTCCGAGCCTGTCACCCTTCTCCCCTTCTACCCTCAATTCTTGTCCATTTCTTCTCTTCATTCATTTCCTCCTTCACTAAATTCTACCCCTTTTCAATTCCTTACATCATCTTTTCCTCCTCCATACACTTTCCCTTTCCTTCTTATTGCAGGTTGGATTCCCGCTACAGCCTTCCATTCCAGTTTACACTTCCTTTCTCCTGCCTTTAATTTACTTCCCTGATTTCATATCACATCAAGTTCTGTAACTATATCTACTTCCTTCAATACCTTACCGTCTTTTTTTCTAATCCTGTAGGAACAAATCTGTCATCCACTTACAATTCTGTCCAACTTCATCCATCCTTTGTTATCACTTTTCAAAGGAATTGAACGTTTGCTTCACGTTAACCAAGTTATTTTTCTTTCTTAAGACTGTATTTTTTTAATTTATTTTAAGAATTGTTAACTAGGCCGATTGAATGGTCCATACTGACCCTTTTCAGCATGACCTAAGCGAAGAAGGTAAGGGTAAATACAACGTATAGTAGCAATTTACAATGCTTGCAGTAACAGAAACAGTCCTTCAAACTAGCTTTTCAGTTTTAAGCCAAGGATTATTTACAATGATGCATATAACATTGCTTTTTTTTGTAAAAATTGTGGAGACTAACAGAAAAGAAGTCAAGTTACAAATATGCTGCTAGTTTGTTTCAACAAATATATATATATTTTTTTAGCAAATGCTCATGTTAATGCAAGTTTACAATTCCAGTGTGTTTACAACAGGACATGTAGATTCTTTTAAAAGTTAGTTCAATGTGGACTGTTTTCAGTCAAAGCAATTTTACTATTCCTTCATACTGATTATATAGGGTTTCCTAAAATTGTTATTAAAATAAGTGGTACTTACAGATATCTGTCTTTTCCCGTCAACTCATTTTACCATACAAGCTAGAGTAGTTCTGTTAATTTCTCCTTTATACGGTAAAATCTCCTGTCTACTTTTCAGATTTCAGGGCCACCTCATAGACTGCCTTCATCCTTCATACACTCATTACAGCTGAGTGACGCCTGTAAGTGTTTCTGCAGTTACATCCTACTGACGCCTGTAGGTGTCAAATATCGCTTGTTCATGCTTGCATTAATAATTTCAAAACCATGCTACATACAAAGTGTTGAAAGATTTCATCTTAAAGCTTAGACAATGGCAAATGCAACTGTGTTGATATCTAATCTCTGTCTAGTGCATGTAAAAAGATATTATTGTTCATATAATATTTATTTATATTGTCATAAATGTTATGCTTTTCTAATTATCTCGACAACCAAATAGCACAAACAGGATTGCTTAGCCTCATATGAAAGCTTTCAGCTGGATGAACAAAATGTTGCTAACAGTATGTGTGTAACATGAGTGGTTGCTAAGATATTTTAAGTTGTTCACAAAATATTACAAACGTAATAGATACTATGTTTACGGTGGCTTATAAAATCCAGTTTAAGACCTAAAACCTAAAGAATACTGCCAGTATAAAAATAGTCTGTGCTGAAGAATTTGCCATTTATAGTTATTTAGTAACTCCTGTGGTTCCAGAGATATAAACATTTGTTTGAAATGAGAAGATACAATTTAATTCTATCAAAAAGCTTAGGCTCTGCCCATTGAAAGTTATGGTGTAAACTTCCTGAGCTACATTGGAGGGAATGAGTTAATTCTTAAATAATAAGCTAATTCGTTAAAGATTCTTCTTCAGGACCTTCTCTAGACCCAGAGGTAGTAACTGTGATATACTCCAAGACAGTTGCTCCTTTGTAAGTTGTCATGGAGAATTACCTCTCTTTGGTTTGTCTGCCTGCTTCAGTCTTAGAAATTCTGTATTTGCCTTCTATGATAAGACAACCCCTTCTGATGTATAAATAACAAATGCAACACCACATTAGGCAAGATACTTCTCAAACAAAGCAGTGACTGTATCACAATGCATTCAGACAATTTAGGTACACCATGTAATATACAAATTTTGGTAGATGGGAAGAAATGAATACTTGGAAAAACCTTACATAGACCGAGAGATATAATAATCATCAGACACCTCACAGACAGTAACTGGAAGTCAGGATCAAACAACAGACCCTGGAATTTTGAGGCAGAGATCTTATCAATGAGCAATCATGTTGTCCTGTAGACTGAAAGCCATCAAACTGCTGATACACAGTAATGCCTTCTTTCTTAAAGCTGGGCAAGGGACCCAGTTAGGCCTTTAATGTGTTTCACTAACTGAGTCCTGCTCTCTGTTTTCATGAATACGTCTTGGTAAGTTTTTAATGGCTCAGATACAGAGCCTTGTCCATTGGGTAATTTCTATTCTTGGCAGTCTTTTCAAGCACCTCCTGTGAAGAGCTACATGCTGCTAATGCCTTGCTCTAGACCCAAGTCTGAGGGAGCTGGTTGTTGCTTATTTAACTCTGACATGGGGAGATTCACAAAAATTGTGCAAACTGGGTTTAAAAGGGGATATTTCACATGTTGTAAGTAAAATAGTTTTGCACATTTCTAGCATTCTTAAATTCCAAAACAGTTTCCTGAATAGAAACAGTACTGAAAAAGTAAGAAGTTCATTTTAATTTCATTTTAAAGAGAATTCTTTTGTTCATTTAATTTTATTTTGTTCTTACCAGTTTTGGCCCCATGTGCTGCAGACTTTAGGCCCTGAGGTTCTGGACAGTGTGCACCTAGTAGCTCAAATGAGCTGACCAACCAAGCCTGGATGCCATCCCACTGTCAGTCAAAGCTTTTTCCTTCTTTTTCTTTTTATTATTTGCTTATCCACTGTTCCCTTCTTGCAATGGGGATCCAGACATGCAATGATCTCAGCTCGAATTTATAGGAAGTCACATGTACCTGTATTTACCTGCAGTCACTAATGTAGCTTGTTAGATCACACTGTTAAAAAGTCTTGCAGTCAAGTGCACTCTATCTACACAAGGCTATGTCAGCACAAGTCTTGATCCCACATCCTTCTCAAAAAAGAGGGTGCCAAGGCTTCATCAGTCATATGTCTGCCCCTGCTCCCCACCCCCATAGTAAGATTATCTGAAATGCGGGCTACTACTCAAAACTGGGTAACCACTGGCACCAGAGGATGTCTTTTTCTGAGCAACTAGGCTCACCATTACTTTTCAAATATTAATTCTGTAATTAAAGGAGAGCGTACCAGAGTATGTCTACTAGTTTTCAGGCTGACATTTTCAATAAGGATTTATCCTTACGTTCCAGCAGATGGTGTCAAGAATATAAAGGACAGAAAATGTCTGTGAGTGATTACATATCCGTATATGACACAGAACACTGAACCTGCATACAGATAGAACTGTTTATCTTACAAATAGGATTTATGTGATTTATATGATTTAAAAGTCAAAAGTCAAAAAGTAACTTTATTGTCATTCAGCCATATACAATACTAGCATACAGGTGAACAAAATTTAGTTTCTCCAAAGCTCAACACAAAACATAAGTTTAGCACAGACACAATGCAACACAAACACATAATGCAGCAGTGAATGAACCAACCAAAGGCACAAGAAAAAGAAACTGTCATTCTCATTCTATCCATCAACATACAAATCTCATTTATTTTCCTCTGCCATCCATCCGACACCACAGACCTCAAAAAACACCACTACCAGCAGTCCTGAATGACCACACCATTCATTATCCAAGGCCAGTCCTTCCTTTTGACACCACCGATGCCCAATCTCTGTTGCATGCAGGCCAAACTATCACCATCGTCACCCGTACCATTCTTTTACACCATCTGCCACAACATCGATCCAATCTAGCTGCCAGCAACAACACCAATCCAGTCCAGCTACCAGTGACAACAAAACAGATCTAATCCTTAAAAGCACATGGCCTCCACATCCCGCACTCCGTATCCAACTTGGCCTACCACTATGGACAAAACCTCTATACTCAGCGTTCCAGGCAAAAAATCCAACAAGGACTCCACAAATAGCTCCTAAAGTGCAGCTTAAATATACATAAATAACACTAATTGTGTTTTAGTCTTGAGTCAAGAATAACTTTCCAGGATGTGCAAAACATTTTCTTTTTGTTTGAGTCCACATACGTCATAACTGGGAGAATGTCTTCGCAATTTAAAAATCAGTCTCCCCAAGCAGCAAAAATACACATTTTTTATTTACTTTTCTTATTTATTTATTTATTTATTTCACATTTACTTCCATGGTGGTGCAGCAGTAGCATTGTTGCCTCACAGCAAGAGGTTCTCCCATTCGATTCTCGGCTGGAGCGCCTTCTGTGTGGAGTCTGCATGTCCCCACCATGGTCGAGTGGCATTTGAAAGACATGCGTAGAATGGGCGTGCCTTCGTTGAAGGTTGGGCGTCAAGCTGGCACCTCGGCACCCGTAAAAAATCTACTGCCAATCATTAGCAGACCAGAGTTCCGCTGTGGTGACCCCTAACCGGGAAAAGCCGAAAGAAGAACAACATTTATTTATTTCACATTTGTTGACCGGGTTAGTCCGACTCAGCTAGTAGCCCTTTTTCAGCAGAGGCCCCGGGAGAAAAGCTCCACAGATTTCCAATTTAAATATAGTACATTGCAAGAAGATATGAGCTAATAGCTCTTAACACATATCAAAATATACAAACCATTAAACTGGATGCAATATTAAAACCAAGAGTATAATAACTGAACCAGTTATACAACAGGCGATAAAACAAATTCAGTAACGATAAGAGTAAGTAGGGTCAACAGAAAGATAGGCAGTGAAGTAATTGAATTAACCAGTTTATGAAGAAATTGTAAGTTAATATGCATTTTGTGTAGAATAATCATTAGACATGCATTTTTCTCTAACAGACACCCTCCTTTGATACTACTAGTGTCATAAAATACACAATTATATTTTTGATTTTCCTTAATTTGATAAATACACTTCATCTGCAGTGACAGGGTTTTCATTCATCAGGTACAAGTGGCATTTCACGTGCAGGTGCAATCAAGCACTTTGTCATTACAGCCTTTCGAAAGAAAATATTAAGACAATTAAAAGAATAATACCAACTTTTATACCTTGTAATATACTAGTTCCCAGGTTACTAAATGCACTGCCCAACCATGCAAAAAGTGTCTATTGTTTAGAAGTACTGTCCAAATCTTTGGCCTTCTGCTCCATGAAATTGGCCAACTTTTCTTGTTCATCATGATAGTCAGTAATATAAGAACAACAACGACCTTTATGAGGGCACATGACCCTCCTTTTCTAGCAGGCATTATATCGAGTGCCAGTTGGTTCTGTAACACTACAGTTCATATTGCAGTCATTTTTCAATTTGTCATTATGATGTGATGTGAAGTATGGTTATCTACCTCCTGAAGAATTTGAGCAAGCATGGTGATTTCAAGCATTGTCCTTTGCACTCCAGGAGTAAAACTGAAAATACTTGCTCCACCTAGTGGATTACCCACTTATTTCTCCATCTGCCTGCTGGAGGGTTCTCTAAATGTTAAAAAGCAGGAGTAATATAGCCCACAAAACAACACCTTGACTAGTTTGTGGGTAACTAGGGGTAGGCATGATCACCACAAATGTAACAATCCTCTATCATGCCCATGCCATGCCACCAGTCATAGCATCTTGACTGTAAAGAGTTCAACACACTTTCATGTCTAGTGTCATTGTATTTGCTGATTCCAACTGGCACAGTCCCATTTCTGGCATAACATGTATGTCCACGATTTGTGGTGGCCAGCTAAAGAGAAACAACCTTTAAAAATTAGTCAGATTACACCAGATTAGATTAGCATCATTAAATTCTTTCTCAAATGTTACCTGTGATGCAGGAATTGGAATCATAGGAATCCCTGCCTTAGAATGTTGAGGTATATGCGAACATACACAACAGTTTATCACATTTAAGTCCCCAGTGTACTGTCGAAGAACCAACAGGAAACTATTTTCTCTTGACCAGGTTATTATAGGAAACCACAACAAAAACAGAGCAAAAGTACCTGTTGTCATGAGATTCATCATGAGGTGCTGTTTTAGTTGAATTTTCTCCTTATGTGTTTTACTGGGCAGATGATTTGTCCTTCACACTTTGATCTTCTTTCGCCAGCAATGATGATTTGTCTGGAGCCCCTACATGATAGGTCTTCTTATAGTGGGATGAGTGAATTCAGATTGGTTGTCTTGCACAACAGACCGCAGTCAGGGTGGTGAGGATTACAAGGTAAAGGTCTTTTTCACTTCGGGCTCTAACAGTTCTTTTTTTGGAAGGTTTTCACATAAACCCAGTCACCTGGCTATAGTTGGTGGCAGAGCTGGTCAGGTGGTGGAGGAAGAGATACTGCTGTAAGAAATAAATAATTTTCTTTTTATTATCCATTAGAGTTGATTTTTTCATTTGACACAGGGGGAGCAAATGGAAGGGCTGTGGGTCTTCCCATTAATATCTCATAGGGTCCCAATTTCCTTGTAGAATTGAAAATGTCTCTGACCATTTAAGGTTTGTTTATTACAAATCTTTGGAAAAAAAGCAAAAAAATAATTTAAAGGGTCCTATTAACCCTCTCTACTAGTCCAGGTGATTGCTGATGGTTGGGACAGTGAAGACTCAGCTTAAAAAAAATTCACATAGCTCCCTGGTCAGGGAATTTCCACTACATTTACAGAATCTGCTTTGTGACATGGGTGAGCTTTTACCCATGCAATAAACATACAAATCACTAATAAAACATTCTGTAAATTATGTACTTTAGTCATCTGAACAAAGTCCATGTGTACATTAACAAAAGGTCCCCATGGTGGTGGTAAGCATATTTTTTAACAGTGGTGCTGCGGTAGCGTTGTCGCCTCACAGATAGACGTTGCCCTGTTCGATTCTCAGCTACAGCGTCTTCTGTGTAGAGACATGTGTGAATGGGCATACCTTCGTTGAAGGTTGTGCATCAGGGCTGGCAACTCAGCACGTAAAAATCTACTGCCAATCATTAGCGGACCGGAGTTCCGCTGTGGCGACCCCTAATCGGGAAAAGCCGAAAGAAACAACATTGTATTCTAAACAATCGCACAGTTATTAACATCCTGAAGTATAAAAGAGGAGACATGAGTGGTATACCAACTGTGGGTAATTTGATTAAATAAAGCTGCCTTACCTGCATGGGCCAGTAAAAATATGCCCTTACCAGGTAAGGTAGCAAGGAGGCAGACGTCACCAATCGGCCATCTGGATGTTGTCATACTCTATCAGAGGATTTAATATATCCATCTCTGAGCCACTTCTGAACTTCTCCTTGTGATGCTTCATCTTGAAAACTGACACTTTATCAAAATCAAACATGTCATCATTATTAGAGTTTTACAATAGCATTACATAAGAGTTATTACTTCTATAATCTGCTTGGTAGTTTAATCTGTCAAATTATCTATGCCCTTTTGATAAATACGCAATGAAAAAATTTTAACAGCAAGAAAATTTTTTTTTATATATATATATATATTTTTGTTAAAACAAAATATTGTTTTTGCGACAAAAGCTTCATTTTTATCAGGCACCATCCACAAATTTATTTTGGTGGTGTGCATAGGAGCGTCCTTTAACTCCTTTCTGGAAGAAAGCAGAAAATTAGTCACACACACATAATCATGCTCTTTACCATCTTCAGCAATAGATAACAAAGATGCAGGGTTTAGAACAGAACAGCGCATCAGAGAAACAGATGGATCAGGAAAAAAAGTGCATATTCATATTTAGTTAGAAGGGAAGTCAAGAGGGGTTGAGTTTCATTTTAAGTAATAAAGATGTTTCAGAGTGAGGGATATCTACTGTAAGATCTTACCATGAGATATTAAATGGCCAAGATAAAGTACCTGAGGTAACCATAGCTGTAATTTTACAGTTGACACTTTTGTGTCCTTTTCATGCAAAGATAGTTAAAAGATGCGCTAACTCTGCTGAAAAGAATCAGATGCTATTAGTAAATTATTTACATATTGCACTAACACAGACCTACCTGGAAATGTCACATCCTTTAAATATTTTTTTTTAAGAATTTGAGAAAATAATGAAAGAGATTCAGTGTATCCTTGTGGCAGCCATGTCCATGTATACTACTGTCCCTTATAAATAAAAGTAAACAGAAACTGACTTTCAGAATGGATAGGTAGAGAAAACAATGCTGATCAGAGATCTGTTACAGAAAATATTTTGCTGTAGATGGTATGCAACTAAGTATTGTTGCTGGTTTTGGAACCACAGAAAAAGTTGGTAATACTGCATTGTTTACAGCTTTCAGATCTTGCACAAACCTATGAGTATGTTTTTATTTTTACAGGGAGACTAGGAGTATTACAAAGACTTTTATACCTCTCAACCTCTTAGAACAAGAAATCTGGACAAAGCCATAAATAAAAGTGGTACAAAGGCCCAAAAATAGGGACATTTTTAAAACATTGCTCTTACAAACTTAGAAAGTTGATAGAATAACAGGTTTTACTTTAGCATGCATTTTCTGAAGAGTATGAAGTGTGAAACTCAAATGTCTGTCATTATTTTCCAACTTCAGTCTTTAATGATTTGCCACTAATTTGCCAGAAAACCACAATTTTATGAAAAAAGACCAAAAATATGAAGTAAAAATCTGGACATTCTGCGAAAATCTGTACAGTTGAGAGGTATGGGCTGGCACTATTTATTTCCTGTTGTATCAAAGACTGAATTATAGGTTTTATTTTGTTGGATACTGTGTAATTTTATGGAGGGGTTTTGATAGATTCCATTTTATTTTTACAAATTTTGCAGATTTTAATATACCTACTTCATTAGTATGTTTAACCCGTAAGTTATCAGGTACCTGCTGCAGCAGTTTTCAGTTGTCTGTATGCCTTCAAATGGCTTTTCTTAGCTTTTGCTAAGAATTGTAATACTTCCTCCTCTGATTCTGTAGGAACATCTAGATACACCCCTTCTGGTGTATAGTAAATGGTACAACCCAGCTTGCTGAGACGATTTACTGACACAGTTGTACTCAAAGAAAAGAATGCCTTTCTTCAATCGTACCTAAAGAAATGGGTATAGGTTTTAAAACAGGGCACTTAACAGTAGCATTTGTTACACCGACTGCCTTTACTTTGTTTTTATACTGGTATTTAACTGTCTGAAGTAACTTTTAATACAGACCTAGTGTTGCCAGTTCTACCAAGAATAGAATTGGCTTTGCATTTATTTCTACTTTAACATAGGGTCCTTTTTGATCCAGTGGCAGCAAAGGGATTAAGATTTATTTTTGTTTTATTACCCTGCCATAGTCAGTATGGTGATATTCAGCACTTAATAAGAACTATAAGTCTTTTTCCTGCCAGTTTATAAACACTTGATTCATTTGATTTTGGACAGGATTTGCAAACCCTGCACAAAGGCAGCTGTAATAGGTGGTTTAGCTTGTTCATTTGGGTCTGGTATTTCTATATGTTTAGCAAACACTGCTTTAAGATGACTCAAATAAACTGCAGAGGCTTTCTAGTAACTGTGTTCTTATTTCATTTGAAGCAACTTCCCGAAGCAGATGTTTTAAATCAGTTAAAGTAAGGTTGTAATAGTTTTTTAAAAATTCCTCCTTAAACCTTCACAGATGTTCTTTTTTTCTTTCAGTTAGAAAACATTTAGACATAGTGTGCAAACCAGCATTACCCCCATTTTCTTAAAGGTGCTAAAAAAATCTCCTGCAGAGGCAACAGCCTCTTGTCCTACCCTATCATGTGAGCGCTTGTGATGAGCCACAGGTGTGTCAAACAAGAAGCTTGTTGAGAATGACAGGAAGAAGGAAGGAAAAAAAACTTTTTAACTGCAGATGCTGTTCTAAAGACGAGAGTTGAACAGGGGAACTAAGTTCAGATGTAACATTACCATACTGACCTTGTGTTCAAAAATGCATAGGTCTGAGAAACAGCAGAATCTTGTACACGAGCCATCCATACTGGTACATATGTGAGTGGGGTGCAGTAGCTACTGGAGGATTATCATCCTCTTTAAAAGTCTCTGCTTTTTGGCCATGCATAGTTTTTTTCCCCCAAATCTGCCAGAACAGGATAAAGGGATCCCTTTTTATTGGTCTGTACTGCTTTCTTAATATCTTTTACCTGTTGCAATAGTTGTCTATTAGCATCCTGTAATCCCTTAATACTGACTCTTTTTACTTTTAAGAGCCACAGTATATCAAGAATAAAAAACTGACATTTGTTCCCCACTTTGTTTTTCTCCTTTTTTGCAAAATACCTTCAAGTTCATTAATTTATCCCTATCATAAATTCTATTAATGGAAATACCCCACCAGAACAATTCTTGGTATGCTGAAACCAGTCATACAAATACTGACAATTTCCTTAAACTATGATACATAAAACATGCAGGTGTTCCCTTTTCAGGGATTCATTCTTGCTTGCTTATCTTTGCTCCTATTGTTCCCGCTCTTTTTTTTTTTTTTTTTAAGACTTACGTTACAGATCCTGGATCCTGGCAGTTCAGTGGAAAGAAAAATAACTATATCAATCCACACACCATTCAGGGAGGGAAGGGCAGGAATTCTGTCATCATGCAGTGATAGAGGAGAAGTTTTGATCAACCTTTTCCCATAGCACCCCCTTACTTTCATTGCATCACGAGCTCAAAAGTTACAGCTCCAGCATTACAAGTGGGATAACTGTGTCCAGAAATGACCACTCTTTTGGATCCTCTGAGGGTACTTTCACACAGTCACACCTGAACTTGATTTAACAACAGACACACTTATGTTTCAACATGCTGTAGGCTCATAAATTTGAATTAACTTTACTTTTAACTTTTCTCTTTTTCTCTCTCTCTCTCTCTGCAGTCATAATATCACACAACAGACATGAGTTGTACATTAAAGCAGCACAAAGCAAACAGTCGTGCCTCTTACCTTTTTGTCCTGAGGGTACCGCCCTCAACAGAAGGCGTCTCCTTGTGTTAAATTCTCTCTTTTTGTTTTTTTTTTGTTTTTTAACATATACACATAGACAGTAACAACTTGTCCTTAGTTACTGTGGGATTCACCCATTATAATCTTGAGGGTACTGCCCTCAACACAAGGCACCTCCTTGTGTGAAGTTGTCTTTTTGTTATGTGCACATAACCTTGTCCTTAGTTCCTGTGGGATCCTCCCACTATAACTTTTATATACAAGGAATAAGCAAATTTCTGTCATTCCACAAGGCAGCAGACACGATATACCTAACAAGCAACTCATTTAACAAACAACAACCTCATATACTTAAAAAAAGCAAAGTCAGTCATTCAACAAAACAGTACACTTTATATAATTAAAAGCAAGATCAGTTATTCAACAAAACAGTACACATTATATACTTAAAAGCAAGGTCAGTCATTGAACAAAACAGAAACCATTATATACAGAAAAGCAAGGTCAGTCATTGAACAAAACACTACACAATATATACTAAAAAACAATCAGTCATTAACAACACAATAAGCACAGTGCCACTATTACTTTGAACTGCAGTTGCCTAAAAAAGAGGAAAGAAAGAAAGAAAGAAAGAAAGAAAGAAAGAAAGAAAGAAAGAAAGAAAAACATTTGTAGCCCATATGTTTGCCCACCCTTAATAGTTAAGTGTCCAAGCTCTGACCATTCCATACAAAACAGTGTGGAATTCACAGAAGAACTTTCTGTGCTGGGCCCTTATAATTTATTCCACAGTGTGCCGCAGCAAGATCAAAGTTCAGGTTGCAAGCACGGTACCAAAATGTTAAAGTGCAGTTTAAATTATACATAAATAAAATTAATTACCTTTTAGTCATGAGTCAAGAATAACTCTTCAGGATGTGCAAAACATTTTCTTTTTATTTAAATTCACATATGTCAGCGCTGAGAGATTATCTTCACAATTTAAAAATCAGTCTCTCCAAAAATACACAGTTTTTATTTACTTTTCTTATCAGTATCATGCATGCAGAATACTGATGTTGACAAATAGGTTCTCTGCAGACCCTCATGCTTCTCATTTAGTGCTGCACGTGAACACTCAAAAATCATGTTTTTAGTAACAATAATGTTTTAGAAAAACACAAGCCATCTGGATTGTTAATCAGTCTTGTTTTCTGACCTTGTATATTCCAGTAGCAGTAACATTCTAACTCCCCAACATTCCTTGTAACTACCCATCCCAGCCTGGGAAGGTCAGAGCTTGCATAAAGTGTGTTCTATCTTGCTTTCAGAAACCAGTCTTTATAACATCCTTTAACCCCTTCAGCACTTTCTTTACCTTCAGTCATCTGTTAATACACTTGCAGCTTGATATTAGAATGCAGTTGTGAAACACTTAGAACTACAATAAGTATTTATGGTTTGCATAACTATGCATCTATACTACATATTTTTAACATGAACAGATATTAAATAATTCATCAAACATATTTGTGAAGAAATTGTAAGTTAATATGCATTTTGTGTAGAATAATCATGAGAGATGCATTTTTCTCTAACACACCATCACTGTAGACAGCCACATGCTCGAAAGACCACAGACCACCAGGTAAGGATTCACCAAGAAACTACACCTACAAACACAGAAAACACAAAAAAGGGGTATACAAGAGCTAGAGAGGCCACTGCCACATAGGGCACCACCATCTTAGCTTGGGAATTTCAGTGTAAATGTCTTGCGCATTTGTAAAGTATTGGGGCAGCATTTGGAGACAGACTTTTTTTGAATATTGAAAGAAAGATAGGTAGAGTAAAAGTTTACCAGCCCATGGGTACATATGCACATTTCGTGCTTTACTCCTGGATTGCATTAGACCAGTACCTTATCATGTAGCAGATTCAGTAATCTGAAGAATGTGTTACATATTTTAGCCTCATTGGTAGCACAGTAGAATAAAACCCTGACTATGACTCTTGCAACCAGAATTCGATTAGTGATTGGGTCATTGACGACACAGGCAGGATGGATGGGAATGCCTATCCTGAAGTGCTGGGGGCATGCTGGAATCTTTCTGCTGGTACTCTGACAGAGGCTGAAGTTCAGAGAGAAAATGCCAAGCTGGGTGGACAGGAGGAGTGGAAAAATGTATGGCCACCCTATGCATCTGCAAGCAGAGCACATGATCAGGCTACTCCCCATTACCATCAGTATGCAAAGGAGAGGACTTAGGATTAGTTTAAAAAATGGCCCCTTCAAATGACAGCTGGTAGTCTCAGTCATTTGACTCCCACCTCCATGCCAAGTATAAGTATAGATATGAGAATGAGCATCCCTTATACCCTGAAGAATGAATGGGTCAGTTGAGCAATGTGAGTGTGGGGATCTGCTTGTTGGTCAAGAGGTTCCAGCAACAAAAAAAATTCAAATGGTCTAAGTTCTAGTCACATAGATGTTTCTTCACCTAGAGTTACACACAACTGTATGAAGCAATACATTCCTCGAAGAAAACTAGTGTAAAGAATTCTGACCCTCCACCGTTTCACAAATGCTTTTGATGCACTGTTACTGGCATTTCACTTCCTATGGGACAGTCTTGTGTTTGTAAATAATGATGGTTGAGAAATGAGTAGCACCACCCTTGTAGGCTGCAGTGCATTGTAACAAGCAACAACTTGCTTTCCTTTCTACATCTGATAACTTGGTGGGGGTGGGGGCAGGCTGCAATACTGACTCTTCTTTAGGCGTGATTTGCAACAGAAACAAATAAAGGTGGTGCCTCAACGGATCCTGGAAACTATCGCCCCATAAGCCTGACTAGCTTGGTCTGCAAAGCTATGGAAAGGATCATCATGGACCTCATAAATAAAGATATTGGGGACCTACAAACACTGGATCCTACCCAGTTCGGCTTTGTTAAGGGCAGATCCTGCCTCTTAAACCTGGTTGATTTCTTTGAAACAGTCACCAAGGCCATTGACGAGGGGAAGGTGGTCCACACAGCCTACCTGGACCTCGCAAAAGCCTTCGATACAATACCCACTCGGGCATTATAGATAAGCTCACCAGCTTAAATATAAACCCCTATGTCACTAGATGGATTGCAAACTGTCTCAAGGACAGAACCCACATGGTTAGAATTGCTGGAGCCATGTCAGACTCCAAACCAGTTACAAGTGGTGTCCCACAAGGCTCAGTCCTGGGACCTCTCTTGTTCGGTATATATTTCTCGGAGGTACAGGCCAACACGGAAGGACTGTGGCTGACCAAGTTTGCAGATGACTGCAAACTGGGTGCCATAATCGACTCTCCAGCCGACACAAGCATCCTCCAAAAGGGCCTCATAGAAACAGACAACTGGTGCCAGAGCCATGGCCTCAAGCTAAATGCCAAAAGTGTATAGTCATCCCCTTTGGCAAAACAAAGTGCCCACAAATTACCACATAGGTGGTAATCCATTAAGTACAGAAGAAGTAATTAGGGACCTGGGGACCCAAGTTGATAGCAATCTCTCATTTGACAACCACGTGGCCAAAGTGGTTAGAAAAACATTTTATATAGCCCACCTAATCATGAAGGGATTCACATCTACATCAGGGAGGTCATCGTGCCTCTTTATTCATCCCTCATCAGGCCCATAATTGAGTACAATGCCCCTTTTGGGATGTACCTTACCAGACACCTGCAGCAACTGGAAAGACCCCAAAAGTACCTCACCAAGAGGATCAAAGGGCTCAAACAGATGCCATATGCTGCCGGTTAAAGAAACTCCAGCTCTACTCAGTGGCATACCACCTGTTCAGAGGCGATCTGTGCCTGACGTATAAAGCCATGTCCAACCCGGAATTAATGGACATGCTGCACCTCAGAAAATCCAAATCCCATCAAGCTACGCTCGAGAGACTTGAACCTCAGCACTGAAATAAATAGGACATGCTGGAGGGACAGATTCATAACCCAGAGGCTCCCTTCACTCTGGAATAAAATCCCAGTCCAGGTTAGGCAGAGTCCCTCATTGACTCTCTTCAAGAGGAATCTTGATGAGTGGATGGGAGATCGTAGGTTTACCCCGGGTATCACTTCTGTGTCACTGTTAGACAGAGGCACAGTATACTAACCTCGAAAAAGGGCATAGCAAAATAAATTTAAAATGGGTGGCGAAAGCCAAACACATTCTGGCTAGGCTTATAAATGCCCTAGGGCAGATAGCCTAGTATGAACCTATGAACCTATGAACCTATATCAAGAATGGGCCATGGGAAGTAAAGGTTGCAACATGTTTGCAAATTTTCAGTACAGGTCATTCAAATTTAGTTCCCAACTGAAAAAGTGCCATTGTCAAAGTAATATGGTGAATCCTGAAACTCACTGTAAATATACTAAAATGTTGCAGCCCCACACCCCTGATATGTATACGTATATACACACATATATACATATAGTTCCACTGCATTACATCAACACATCACGATGTTGACGGCTAATTGATCGACCAGAAAAGGTCGACAAATACAGATGGTCGGTCGACAGGTGTGGTATATTGACAAGCCCTAGTTGGGGTGTTATTTCCTTTCCCCAGGGATTGTGTGATTTCGGAGTTAATATATATAATTAGCAGGGGGAGTGGGGGTGCTGCAGAAAATGTTAATTTGTTTTTTTTGGCTGAGTGTGGTGAGGATTTTACTCATACATGAGCAGTTGACTGTTGGTATTAACATTGCTGACCTTTCGTGGTCAATATTTTTGCCTCGGGATTGTAATACCTACGTTGGCTGACGATGCGGAACCGAACGGTAGCATTTTCGATCCTGCCAACACTCCGTTACTTTTGCTTCCTGCTGCTGAACAGAACAAGAGCAGTTATGCAGGAGTTACGACCAACGGTCGAGTTTCCAAAACTAATATTTTGGACAAAGAAGCTTCAGGTACTGTTTCCACTTCTCCAAACAATAACAACATTCAGGACTGGTTGAAAAGTCCTCACAATTTTAATTTTGAACATAAAGATGATGGTGCAGTATTAGATGGTGACTCATGCTTCAAAAATTGATAAACTATCGAGATTAATGCATAGATACAAAACACTTGGCATTGAAAACTGTTATTTGACGGAATGTATTAAACAGAGAATTGTACCTAAAGGGCTCAGGGTATGGAAGTACCCAAATAATGTGGAACCTGGTACTGTTTTTCACAAGGAACTTATTGATGTATTTAATAATTGTGGACTTGAGATTCTTAGGCTCATAATTAAAGAAAACAATAGGATTTTAGAGAATTCAGAACAAGAGATTTTGATGTTAGATAGTTTTATTAAGAAAGACCTGGTTTTTGAAATTAAACATGAAAGAGACAGGTATTACAGTCTTAGGTCTGACATTGATTCTAAATGTAAAACTTTGGAACAAAGGAAAATTAACAAACTTAAAAGGGATATAGAGGAATATAAGAACAAAAACAGTTACCCAGAACCACCTCTTAAAAGATGGGAACATAATGATAGAACTAAGTTTAACAAAGCACCTTGGTATAAAAACCAAAGGACTACTTGGAGTGATGAACAAAATAGGGGAGATTATGATGTGGATTTTCCACCTTTAGAGAATGAGGACCAATATAATTACAATAACCAAAAGCGGTTCCAAAATTTTCAGAAGAGGGGAGGGAGAAGGGGGAGAGGGAGGTATTAACAAGAATACCATACACCCATACCCCCACCCCCACCCCCACTTATACTATTTTTGACACTGACCAAGACGATGGGATATTACGAACAGGTACCACACATACTTTTAGGAACTTTTCTATATACAATTTTAGTGATGTTCCTATCAAAAAAGTACATTTTGATTTACTCAGTAAAGGATTTAAATTCATCCCTAATGTAAAAGGGGACTTGGTACAAACAATCATAGATATGAAATTGTTTCTCAGAAAAGTAAATTTGAAAGTCCTACTGCCTCCCATGCTTTCAGAGCCTGATCTTCAACATCCCTCTCTTACTAGACGTAGTACTTACAACCCTCCATACCACCCACAAATCAAGAATCTGGATATAGTTCTTGAAAAGGAAATCAGAAAGGAATTTAAATATAACAATAAAGAATACAACCTTTCTGAACATGAATACGAAACTTTGAATGAATTAAGACACAATACTAAAATTAGAATTATGAAGCCAGACAAGGGTGGGGGGTTGTTATTATGGACAACATACTGTACGAAGGGAAAATGAATAGTATACTTAGAGAAGAAAGTAAATACATGAGTGTCTCATTAAATGAGGTGAACCTGTCCTATCATAAAACAGATATTATACTGGATAATATGTTGATGGAAGGTACAATTGACAATAAGATGCACAAATTTCTATCAGTACCGAAACCAAAGATTCCTATAATCTTTGGAATACCAAAGGTGCATAAGAATGTATGTGACCCTCCACTAAGACCAATAGTAGCAGCTGATGGTTCAAAAATGCTCCCCATGGCTAAATATGTAGATCTAATGACAAAACATATTTGTAACAATAATGATTATATTTTAAAGGATTCATGGGACTTGTTGAGAAACATCACTCCTGACCTCCTGTCTGATGACCTTATTTTTGTTACAATTGACGTCATAGACCTTTTTACTTGCATACCCCATGATGAGGGGCTAAGTATGTTTGAAGATATGATCTTTATGGACAAAACACTTACACACGTTGAGAAGACAGCAATAGTGGAATTAGCTGACACAGTACTTAAATACAATTTTATTCTTTTCAATGGCGAATACTACCAACAAGTAAGAGGGGTTTCGATGGGTGCGGCGTGCGCACCTACATACGCCAATATTGTGTTAGCTAGTTGGGAATCCACTTTTGTTGTGAACTCAGAATACAAACAGTATTGGTCACTTTACAGACGTTATTTAGATGATATTGTTGTTTTCTGGACAGGAGGCAATGATAAATTGGCAGAATTTCTAGATTACATTCAGAATACTACTAATTTCTTGAGATTTACACACACAACTTCCACTGATAGGTTACAATATTTGGACATAGAAGTGTACAAAAGTTTGAGTAAAAATGACTTTGAAACTAAGGTATTTAGAAAAAGTACCTTTTGTAACTCTTTCCTGCATTTTACTAGTGCACACCCCCCACACTGCAAAAAGAACATTGTTAAGGGGTGTCGCATGACTAGTAAGGATGAGGATTTTTTTACAGAATGTAACACCTTGGAAATGATGTTCTATGCAAGAGGTTACCCGCTTGAATTTATTAAAAATATAAGAAAAGAGGTAGAGCAGAGCAGATCAAATAAATTCAAACATATAAAAGGTAGTGTGACAAACACCAGGGGTTTTATTAATGACATTGATACTACTGTTAATTATTGTCATCCCAATAGGAAGAATGAAAAAGGAGAACTACATTATGAATCAGCTCTGATTCTGGAATTTAATTTGTTTAATTCGAGGGTGAAAAGGATATTTCAAATGGAATGGGAAAAATTCATATCTTTTTCTGACATTGCAAACATAAATGTAAGCATTCCCAAAATAGTTTATAAGAATGCATGGAGTATTAAAAAGTTATTAGAAAACAATAGGACCAACAGTTGTAATAGAATTACTAACAAGACTGTATTAACAAACGTGAAAAATGGAACATACAAATGTGGACATTGCAATCAGTGTCAATACATTTTTAATAAAGGAGACATCTATTTAGACACTAGGGACATTAACATCTATAGTACAGGTCATTTTAATTGTGAATCAAAGGGGGTTGTATACATGGCTATGTGTGTAAAATGTAACTCATTTTACGTCGGTAAGACGGAGAGAGCGTTGAAAAAAAGAATTTACGAACATACATACGAGATACTCAAGAACAAAGAAACAAATGCCTTATACAAACACACAAAAGTATGTAAAGATTCCAAGTTTTTGTTTTTAGTGCTTGAGCAGGTTAAAAAAGAGATGAGAGGTGGTCTCTGGGAAGAATGGCTAGAATTCAAAGAATTATGGTGGCAAATACTGTTAGAGGCCACTATATTACCTGGGTTAAACGAACATATTTCTTTATCCTCAGTTTTAAAGTTAAGAGCAGCTAAAATATAGAATAAGCTTGTATTAACACAACATGAACAGTAGATGGTGCTATTGGAACAGAAACAGATTGTGCTTTTAACAAATAGTAAAATTTTTAATGGTTTTTAAATTAAGATTATTTACTATATTTAATTATTTATATACAGGAATTTATTTATATACAATGACTATATGTAATTAATTGATTTTAAAGCGCTTAACGTAGCAATAATGTTTTAAATAAGATGTAATACTATATCATGTACCTATGGAATTCCTAATATAATGAGCCTTTAAGTTTTATTGGTTTAGGTAGGATGCAAATAACACTATTGGACAATTTGATTTTAATTAGAGTATTTAATAGTAATTAGAATTAATTATTTTGTCTGATGAAGTCTTTCTGTAGATGTGGATGAAAACGCACTTGGTTAATAAAGTGTTTATGTGATTATACTACAACAAAGCTTCGTTTTTCTAAAAGAGATTTTACTGCAACTAAGCTACGTTTTTCATAGTTGGTGCGCTGTTTCCATTTGTTTTGGATTTACTGATTGTAATACTAAACCTATATATCAAACTGCAGAAGGGTCACTCGCTCCAGGGATCTTTACCTAGCCTCTGATATGAACAGGTTATTCTGGAGAGACAGATACATCTCCCAGAGACTGCCACTTCCCTGGAACAAGCTTCCAGTTCATGTGAAACAGACACCGTCCCTGAACTTCTTCAAACGCAACCTAGATTGTCCCTGACCTTCTTCAAACACAACCTAGATCAATGGCTGGGTGACCGCAAATTCACTCCTGGGGTGGTGCCCATGCCCCTTCTGGCCAGATGAAGTTGGTATTAACTACCATAGACCATTACCTCTGCGAACTTCACTCACCTAACAAAGACAATTGTGGAAACTCGAGATAAATATGGCTAGACTTGTAAGGGCTCTAGGGCCGTTAGCCTAGTAACCTCCTGTGAACCTATGAGTACCATTTTAATAGGGTAACAGAAGGGTTTCCATGTGGAATATGATGCACTGTTTAGTGCATGGCTTTTCTGGACAGCACAATTAATATCACACATAAGCAAGAAAACAAAAATACAATAAACACAGGAAAAGTTAGCTAACCATGTACCTTATGTAATGTAACATTTCAATGCATTAATACAGTGAAGGGTTATAAATGATTACTGTTGGGGTCCTCATAATTTTTGATTTGTTAACCACACACCTTTAACCAATACTGTTGCAATTCAGTTCCAATAGAGCCAAACATTAAGTGTTAACAAATGTTTGTTTTTAATTGCTCTTATTCGGGGGGAGGGGTAATATCTAGTTACAGTCAGTCCTTTAACAAGTTTTCAAAAACATTTTGCAAATCACAGCAGTGCAAACATGCACACACACACACACACACACACACACACACACACACACACACACACACACACACACACACACACACACACACACACACCGGTTGCTTTTTATCTGTATTTTTTATTGTATGTAACATCTTCCACTTTTATGTGTTGTGTGGGGGTTACTTCTAGCTGTCTACATACCCCCAGATGAACTTCTACAAAACTGTTTACCACTTTGCTGCAAGTAATGCATTGTCGTAGACAAACACACATTGCTTTTCTCCTAGTCAAATTTCTTTTTCTGTTCTTGTAATCCACCACGCCTGTGATGTGGAAATGCTCAGCTGCCTTTTTTTCCCTCAAATGAACTTTAAGAATTCTTTGTAGATCACCATAAGCAAGACAGCAATCCAAACTGCCTTGGTTTTACATTGTTCTTGTCACCTACTGAAGTTATACGAGACCATGTGACCACTCAAAGTTTTGTTCTAGAGGTGTGGACAAAGCAAAACGTCATTAAGGAAGAATTTCAAAGTTAGGGGTAACTTTTAAATGCTAGTACTATTAACTTGGAACTTCTCAAAATACTTATAAATTTTAGGACAGATGGAGTAAAAATATAAGACAAATTATGGGCACCCCTTCAAAATCTAAACAGTTAAGGTACATGGTGTCCCTTTGCTGCTTGGACTCTTTAAGACTACTTTTACAAAAGTGTTGTGTTTTGTGAATACTAAAGGTAAAGTAGTACCATAAAAACACCCCCCCCCAAGATTTAATAAAGTCCGTGTAGGCTCCGTGTAGAGCCTACTCAGAATGTATCCGTGTACATGGCCACGATTCTCCCTTGGCAGCACACCATGCATATTAATTGTTGTGCAAGCCTAAGGGAGGTCAGAACAACACAGATATTGAATCCGTGTAAGACCAATGGCACACCCACTTATCTTTCAGCCCATTAACCTTGACCAAAAGGTCAACAAAACATTTTATTTCACTAAGTTGGATTTATTTTAAATTTTTTTACCTTTATGTGCTTGTTTGCATGATGCGCTGTGTTATTTAGCTATGCTTATCTCTGCGCAACCATACATCAGACATGTGCAGATATTTAAAAATAGAAACTGAATGCATTCAATTTCTATCTTTTTTTTTGTGCTTGTTTGCGTGATGTGCTGCGTTATTTAATTATGCTTAGGGCTGTGTACTTATGCATTAGACATACACTAGACAGCTAAAAATAGAAACCGGAGTCATTGAATTTGGTATAGTTCTGCCATGCTTAGCAAAGGCAAATCCGCGCAGTGACTCTGCGCTATGCTTACAGGCAACTTTGCAGTATAACTGAAGATATTATGAGCTCCCTTCACTATCCCAGTGGCTAGATAGGTTGAGTCATGACCTACAGTGTAGTAGGTCCTGGGTTTGAGTCCTGGGCAGGAATACATTTTACATAAACTGCTGTGAAATTGTGTTAGGTGACTAACACATCTGTTGACTTTAAATTCAATAATTGTTACATTTAGAAAATGTGCAAGATGCTAAGCATCGCTTTAACATGGTCGATGGTCTTTTCATGTTTGCGTGTTGCTAAGCTTTGCTTAAACATGGATTGTGCAAGTTTGTATGATGTTAAGCAATGCAGTGCATTTTTGAAAGTTACAGTATGATGTGCATTGGTGGAAAGGCAACCTATTTAAAGGTCAAAAGGCGGGAATTTTACATCATTCCTTGGAGCCTGACCTTGACTATGGGTATGGCTGCTGTTGTGGGGAAGGTGTGTGTTTTAAGGCACAATGGTGGGGTGTGCAGTAATCCTGAGTTTTCACTGGGCTCCTGGTATACTGCTATGGGCCCCGGCTGATGCAGGGCAACTATCAGGGCTCAGAGTGTAAATCTGAGGCCTGGGATAGTTTGGCCAGGGACCTGACCAGTGCAACTGGTATCCCCTGCACTGGTGAGTAGTGTCATCACCACTATGATGACCTGTATCAAAGGAAGACGGGAACTTTGGATACCTGGATGCAAGAAGCATGGGATGGGTGCACCCCACAGATATGTAAGCATGTTTTCTAGTAATGTATAAATATACAAGCTCAATCTGTTCAAAACTGGTATGCATAATGATTTCCTCTTCTTACCACAGCTGCAGAAGAGAGGGCTTGCAATGTCTGGTCCCATGCAAGGCGTTTGGCTAGGATGAGGCAAGTGTGTGGTATGAAAGAATATTTATAAAGTAATAACAATGCATACCTTAATAATAAAATAAAGTAAATACAAATATTGCAGTCTTAACAGCCATGTATGAAATACCTGAGACATCATAGACTTCTATTAATGTGTTAGTGCATATCTGAACTGGTAAAGCAAGTTAAAGCAAGTAAGCATGCAGTACTGTGTAGCATAGCTTCCAACCATTAATCAATGTTGTGTTTTTTCCAGATTAAGAGTCAATGCTGTGGTCTGGTCATTGTCTGAAATATGATGTAGATTGCACTCAATAAATGAATAGGGTAAACTTGTAATTTAACAGAAGTCCTACACAGCTATCCATGTGTGTAAATGCAAGATTTGAAACAACGTGAATCAATAAAGTGTAAAAGGGAACTGTACTCTGATAATTTATTTTTTCAAATAAAATGTTCAGTAGTACTGTAGTCACTGCTTGTGGGTTCTAATCCCACACCAGCCATCTGAGAAATTGTGCAGTATTCAATACTGTATTGAAATGTCATAAATAAAACATAGCCATGCTTGCATGTGAAGTGCACACCCATAGACCTGTGCCATGACTGTCCAGCTGTCAAGTGTAATTAGTGTACATGAACATACCCCTCAACTGTCATGATTTTTGTAGAATGTACTGAATATTGCCCCAAATGTCTGGTCTGTTTGGTATATGATCTTGTTGTACTGGCCAGCCTCTGCCACATTGGTGAGGATCAATGTCAAATAAAGAATGTCAGTCCTCTGAATTGCTGATATTAGACATCTCTTGAAATGCAATTTAATGGCAAATCTGTTATCAGAACACCTTGCTACTACTGCATGAGCACACAATGTAACAATGTTCCCTATTGTTGTGCCTTTGTACCACCATTAAGTATGGCTTGGCCCATAAGGTCCCATTCTAAGACGTTGAGAGGTATGTACGTGCACCATCATATATACAATATAAGCAACACTGAATGATTGCTGGATGCATTATGATCTGTACTATAGTGTGTGTGTGTGTGTGTGTAAGGAACAGGGTAGTATTTCAAATAATAAATGGCATAGCAGTCAGTGGTCTCACAAGTGAAATCTAACATATCTAGAAGTATGTTGTAGTCTGTTCAGTTATATTATCTGTGAAGTTACTAATGTTATTTTTTTCTGTCACCCTACCCTTTCTCTTCTTTTATTTATTTAATCAATATATTTATTATTATCATTTGATATTATCATATTATTTATTACCTCTTGTGTTGGCCTTATGTATAATTTAATATTGCTTTACATCATTTATTGTTGTGTTCTTCATTATATTATCTCCAGTTTGTTTCCATTACTCATTATTGGTTTTGCTTATGATGTTAATTACATCTGTTTGGGTTATTTTTATTTTTCCTTTATGTTTATATATTATTTACCACAGTGCAGCTAGGTAGTCCGGTTCCCAGTCATTCACCTACCTTGGCTCCCCTCAGCCGAGGCACCGGGGCCCAGTACATATGGGCCGCAGCTTGGTGGCACCTCCTCTGCTGCCCCTGCACTACCTGCTCCATCAGGTAGTTCCACCCCAAAGGCTGGGCTGTGCCCCCCTCTGGGAGAGGAGTGGAGGGGATGCTTTTGTCACCCAAGAACAACTGCAAGGCATGGTGCATAGGCTTGTTAGCCAAACTGTTGGTGCAAACCTACGATGGATGGTGATCATGCTGTCCATCCTGGTGGGGCAGTCTGCCCCCAGGCACCAGCATCAACCACTGCCTCCACAGGAGCAGTTAAGGTGCACTGCTGACAGTCCCATGGGTGAGGACTTGAGTCAAACAGCTACTGTGTCTGATGTTCATGGGATCAGGATCCCACAACACCCTCCCCAACCAAGGTGTTCACCCCCCCTTGTGTTCCACACCAACCCTGTCTGCTGTCTTGTCTGTCTGCAAATGCTTCCTCACCTTCCAAACTTACCTTCATCACACATACCTATGTCCCTTCCCCAACATTCCACTCTCACTTTAAAAATAAAAAACATACATACATAGCTCTCCATTTCGCACATGTGTCCACTGGACACACTTAAATTGGTCCAATTGGCTTGACAACATACTTATGTTTCATCACCCCTCCCCGGGGAGTGACAGTCCAAATTCAGCTAAAAATCTTTTCAAGTGCACAGTTGTTGCTGTTGAAGAAATAGATAGCTATGGTTCTTTGCTACACCCTTCCTGCATATACCTACCTACCTTTCACTATGTTTCCCCCTGCTTGCACCACATTTCACCACTGTCCTATCTCCCCAATTTTCCTTTCTTTAAAGAATTTGTAAGCGATGCTGCACTAAGTGCAGCATTGCTAAGCTGTGCTAAATGGCAGTGCATTACTATATGTATTTGAAAGCATAAGAATCACTTTCAGAAAGTACACCTGCACCCTGTTTTGAATCCAGTACAATTTCACTTGAACAACAGTGTATTAACCCGCCAAGCCACACAGCCAGTTAAATAGCACAGATGTTTTAAACAAAACTGGGGATAAACTCTTGGCTAGGCTTGTAAGAACCCCAGGGCCATTAGCCTAGTAACCTCCTATGATCCATAATAATTGTCATTTTCTCGTCATTAAGCATGCTTACGTGACTGTGCATCATGCTGCATCGTGTAGTAATCTGCTAAACAATTAATGGAAAAATAGGAAATCAACTGGAATTCTGTTAAAGAAATACATCAATATAAAGCCATACACATATGAATAGATGTAAGTGAGGTATTTAATAGCAGGTAACTGCAATTACATCTACAAAATGTAAAAATACACCTGCTATAACAGTGACTCTGTAGCTCATTCTGTTAAATGCTTTGAAAACATTAATTTTTGATCCACATGGTCCTGGGTTCAAATACAGCTGTGTCTAGCATTTAAAATACATGTATGTATACATCACCATTATAAATTGTGATATGAATGACTGTCTCATCACCTATTTCTCCACCCAAAGCAGTTCAGATGGAATGCCTGCTTCTAAATAATGGAAATGAGAGGCCTACAGATAGGACCACATTTCAACTATTCCCATTACAGCTCTAGAAAGTACACATAATGTCAGGCTATGTATTAGCATAAATTCCCATAGGATTTTGAAATTTGTTATTCAAATGTGGCCCAGTAATATCAGACTGCACCGCACAATGATTTGTTAGTGATATTACAGACAACCACAGCTGCACATACATATATGGAGGTCATGCTAGAAGCAAGTGTTGCCAGCGCACACATTTCAGATGACTACCATAACATAACATATGACTTGGCTGTTGTCCATCTGGTTAACAAAATGGTTAATGTACCCTCTATCTTCTTCTTGAACACACCAATCACATTGCCTTTTACTCTGCTAATGATAATGTTGGCTAACATACTTTCCTTAAACACATACCTTAATTTCCAGTGGGATGGGTTCCTTCAATCTGACTCTGGCTGTACACCAAGGCTGCCACAGCTCCTACAGTTGCTAAGTGTTGTTGTCCTGCACGTTCTTCAGCCTCTCTGTCTACACCTATTGCCTGCAGTAGCAGCATCAGCTACAGCCTTTAGCACACACATGTGTATGTAAAGAGTCTCTACTAGAAACATTCTCTCTGTGCTGACGTAGTATCTTTACCCCAGTAACTTCCACCCTAATATATGAGAAAGGGAATGGAATCTACACTGAGGGCTGTTGAGTAGATGCATGTGATTGGCTGATTATTCTGCAAATCAGCTGTGTAGGCTGCATGTAGCAATTCTAAACTACAGATTAGTTCAGAGACAATCACCTGCTAATGAGAACCGTCTCAAAAAGGCAAACTTCTAGCTAGAGGAACCAGTGTGTATGAGAGTTAGTTTGTATGGTTAATTCATTGACACAATACTTATATAGCAGTATCTTTCAACAGAGGAGTATGTTATTCCATCAGGTATGTAACCATTTTGTTTCCAACATGATGTATCCTGGATTCACTCCCATGCTCTTCAGCACAATGGGCAACAAGCACCCTTCAGCACTCATTTCTGTAGCAGGTATGGGTTTTACGGGATCGGGTTGCTAGCCCAAGGAGCATGATGCATATGTTTGAATATACTTAGGAAGAATGGGGATTAGATCAATAAGTCTTTGCTAGAACTGTACTGATGACATGGCATTGATCTCCAGCTGTTTTACACCTACAGAGGATGTAGAGTACAGCAAGGGTATAATGCTGTGTGACAACAAGGTACACAGGTCTCCTGGATACTTCCTTTGATAGCAGTTTTAGTAGTACAGTGCTCTTTTGTTGGCACTGTTATTTATACATATTATATGGGGGGGGATTTTTCCTGCTATGGGGCACCGTATAATGAAGTCCTGTGTTGGGTGTGTGATCATATGTAAGTATCTGTCATGGCACAAACAGGAAGAGGTCACTAATGCTACTATCCTAGTTGTGTCCACACCCTTTGTATGTTTGGCACAATGTTGAATATGAGATGTGTAATCAAGCAGTGAACACTGATAGCCTTCATTTATTGCTGTATCTCTACATACTGTACTCCCACATATGTGATCCTGATGTGTTCTCATTTTTTTGTATTTCAAGAAATATCATGCATGTACGATGCAGGGCACCATCTACTGAGGGAGGAAACTACCTCATCATTGAGGCTTTTTGCCAACATTACCAAGTCTTGCTGTCCAGAGGGAGGACAAATAAGCCAGAGAGTGCAGCCCTGTGGGATGAACTAGTGTATAACATCAATGCCGTGGGTCACCAGAATTGTACCTATGAGCAGGTGTAACACAGTGCCACAGATATGATAAACTCTGCACGCAGATGTGCAGTTGACATGGCCAGGGATCATCACGTCACTGGTGGTGGGACTGCAGCAGAACAACCTCTCTCAGCCCCAGAAGAATTCCTGGCACACCTTGCAACACAGGACAGCTGCCAGGTATCCATCAGCCAATATGTTGTGGATGTGGGTGCCACCCATTCCTCTCAAGAGGAGTGTCCAGGTATGCTTAGTTACATGAGCATTGGAAAACTGTTGCATTCAGCATGTCAAGGTGTATAAAGTTTTACATGGGTGTCAGGTGTTTTTTGGGAGGGAGGCTAGCTGCAGTTTTATGCTCATGTAGAGCCTGTAGTTTTATGCTCATGTAGACACTGTGACTCACATACCTGTTAACATAGCAGCTACTGTAAATGTAAGGTATTTGGACATATTACCCCTGTTATACTGTAACATGTGGTGCTGTTGCCATTACCTCTCCTTCAAAATTTTTCAGGGCCATCAGGAATCGGAAGAGACATGCTCGTGGTGCTAGCAAGCACAAAACTGTTTTGTCAGACATGTAGATTTAGTTCAGTGTATTCGCTAAAGTGTCATTCCAGGCCTGCTGGCTGGATTGATGTACTGTCTGCATGATTGCCAAATGGACAGATATTTTCTGAATATCCGCATTTTAGAGTCATACCTCTGCCTTGTAGGCATGACCATAATGATTGACTTGACAGCATTGTCAGGATATTACAGATTGCCATAACTGTCAACTGTGCACATTTTTGCAGAATGTCAACAGCGCACATAATTTCTGCTTTGCTCATGAGATTCTTGTTTAATGGATAATTATTTCCAAATAATTACAGATTGGGGTTAGAAAATAATATCCTTGTGTCCTGCTATGTGAGGGTGGGGGTTATACAAGTCTGTGGTAGTGACAGCAGTGTATACAGCTTAATATAACTTGCACCTTAGTACTGCAGAGCACAGAAGTGCAGGTATTAATGTATTCCTTTTTCCTTTTTATCACAGGTGACCAGGGAGGCTGGTCTTTGTCCTCTTCACAACCTGATGTCAGTATCTCTCCAGACTCTGATGATGATGGTGACCAAATTGAGCATCATTGGGGGTTGCAGAGGCTGAATCAGACACAGAGGTTGACATCCCTCATCCACCCTCATTATCACCATACACAGCCAGTTTGTCTATGCATGCAAAGTACCCTGAGGGCACAGATATTGCACAGTTGGAGGGGTGGGACATTGAACAGGAACATTTGGCTACTGTGGCTTCAGTGACTGTCGACACTGGCCATAGCCAAACAGTTGGCGAGGTTCCACACAGATGGATTAATAGAAGTGTTCATAGGAGGCCTGCTGTCCCTCCACCACCTATCACAGGTGTCTCATCACGTGTCACTCTGCATATGTTTAGGGCCATCATGGAGACATAGGCACATTCAGAAAGGAACGTCATATGAATGCTCAGGGTTATGGATGCAGCACAGTCTGACATCCATGACTGCCTCCACCGTGTTGCTGATATCCTGGAATGGTTGACTGACACAGTAGAAAGAGGTAGGTCTGAGAAAGATCACACACTGTCTTGGAATGCACGTTGTCTGTGATGGAATGTCTGACTGGAGTTGAGAGACCGTCTTGTTGGTGTAGGTCAGCAGCTACATCTGCTGAGAGTCAACAAGGCCATGCACAATCACACTCCTTTAGTGGCAGTACATCCAGCTCTCCAGAGGGGAGTATGTTGCCCACACCAAGACATAGCAGGCCATAGGCTCATGGTCCTGGGTGTTCCTGTGGAGGATATGTTCCCAGCAGACATCAGTCACCCTCAGGTAGTAGCACAGCATCTCACCTTGGGCATGGATGTGCCAATGCAACTCCTGGCGGAGCTGATTTTCATGTTCAGGGGTGGAGACGATGAACTGTCAGCTCTAACATGCACAGCTCACAGCTGTCCAACAAACAGACATGTAGGGCTAGCACTGAGCTTGGCTGTGTTCATGCAGACACTCACACACCACTGTCACATTGAGGGCACCTACAGACACACACACATTTGCATGGTCCATTATGTCTGCTTCCCTTTCTGACTCATACACACATTTGTCAACCTATGGTCAGCCTAGGTCCCCTGCACCCCCACACAACACCCTGTGCAAATGGTGATAACTGTGCTACATCCATATCATTGTTCTCATGGATGCAGGGAAATAAAGCTTTGTGTCTGATGCACAGTGTGACTGTCTACATTAAGATTCATTTTTTTCATTGTTGCTGTAGACATGCTACTTGTACTGGTCATTTATAGATATTGCACTTTGTCATTTAGAATGTGTATAGCATAATTTGTGTATGTTACAATGGATGCTGTAGTAAGGACTGTGGAGTCACACAATGAAATGTGTCTCATGGAAATGTTAACATTTCACTTTCAGGATTGTGTTGGACACACCTATGGGTACACATCTACAATCAACCCATCAACATCGGAGCACAGAATTGAATGTCAGAACAGGAGAGAAATGTCATCAGAAAGGTAATACAGTATAGGTTCATGGTTTCAAGATTCATAGGTGTTTACTACACTAACAAACAAACTTAAGCCTAGCTATACATCCCAAGTCTTTGACAAGGTCTGATATCCTTGATAAGTGTAAGCAGGAGTTTGGGAGATGAAACATTTACAAACAGGGGCCTGGAAGATGAACCATTTACAGTTTGCCTTTGTTCATTAGAGACATAGGTCTCAAATCAGGGATGATTGTCCTGTTCCCCAACCAGTTGTGTAACTTGCACTTGATTTGTGTTAGGACGGAACTCTGCTTCACATGGATGGGGAGCCTGATCCAAATAGGGTGTAGTCTCTGAGATACATACCTGTCTCTCAAGCACGTCATATTTATGCCACAGGTAAGGTGTAGGTCTGTAGAATGGATAATTCTGGTGCTGTTTGTTTCGTGGATATGCAGGAGGTCCACAGGGGTGTCTGACAATGCCCTGCAGAGCAGGCATATATCTCTTCTCCAAAGGCTGTAGGACATAGAATACAGGGATAGGGCCTTGACGCAGTCTGCATAGGACATTTTATGTATGCCTTGTATTGGTTTAGTGAGGAACCTCTGTAGATGTTCCAGTTGTCGGATAAGCCTGGTTAAGTACATACCAAAAGTGGCATTGCACTCAATGAAAGTTCTGATGAATGCCAAATGCAGTGAACAATAACTTCCTTGGACTTACATGCCATACCTTTGTTAATAAGTTGCACACCATAGAATGATTTTCCCCAGTACTAGAGACACCTGATAGCCAAAGGCTAGATTACTGTCTATGTGTGTCCCTAAGTCTCTGACTACTGGGTAAATTGCTAGAGGTGTGCTGTCAATATGATAGTTACCAGGGGTGGATGACTTTTCAAAGCATACTATTGTGTATTTCTTTGCATTTAGTGTTACTCCATGGCTCTGACACCAGTTGTATGTCTGTGTCAGCCCCTCCTGGAGAACATTTGTGTCAGTGTGGGATTCAATGACAGCTCCTAATTTGCAATCATCTGCAAATTTAGTCAATCAGAGGCCACTGACCTTGACATTGACTTCAGACAAGTAAATGCCTAAAAGGAGCATTCTGAGGAATGATTTGTGAGTGAAACCACTTGTGACTGGCTTGTTTGTAGAGCTGGACTCCCCTATGCTAATTTCCTGAGTCCTGTTTGTGAGCTACTTGGATATCCACCAGCTGAGATGCTAGTTTGTACCTAACCTCTTGCGTTTGTCAACAATGCCTGAGTGGGGTAGTGTGTCACATGCCTTGTCAGGCCATGGTAGGCTGTCTGAACCATTTTTCCCACATCCATTGCTTTGGTTACCTTTTCAAATAGGTCCACCAGGTTGGGTAGGCCTGATCTGCCCTTAACAAACCCAAACTGGGTTTGGCCCAGTGTCCGGAGGTGTACTATATGTCTCTGTTGATTATTTGTTTGGCCCAGTGTCCGGAGGTGTACTATATATCTCTCTGTTGATTATTTTCATGATAATTCTTTCCATAGCTTTACATATCAGACTAGTAAGACTTCGGTCTGTAGATGACCTGCCTTTGTGCAGAGGGATGACTGCTGCTGTTCTCCATTCATGAGGCACAAAGCCTGTTTGGTGGCTACAGTGACATAGCAATTCCAGAGGCCCTGAAAGGTCATATTTCATGCTATTTAGAAGGCATGTTGGGATATGGTCTGGGCCCATTGATGCAGTCTATTTTGTTCTTAGAGAGAGCATTAAGGACCTGTTCCCTCATGATAGTAGGGGTACTTGTATTTCATGGTATTTCCTGAGTGAAGGTTGAGGGGTCGAGAGGGGTAAAGCTGGAGCTCAATTTATCAGCCAGGAGGTTTGCTCTGTCTTCTGCCTCATTATAGGTAGTTCCATTTACATTGACATGTGCACACAATTGTATCTTGCCTTTGAGGTTGTGGACATACCTAAAGTGTGCTTTGTGGTTGTCCTTACCCTGGAAGCCTGAACCTACCTCAAATGTGGCTTTGATAGATTTTATTTGTCCTCTGTTTTGTTCACTTTGATGAGAGTGCTTTTATCCTGCTGGGTGCTGCACCTCCTACGTTTTGACACGAGTTTCTTCCTTCTATTATACAGCCTATTGATTCTGTGATTGCACCAGTCTGGTTTGCTTTTCAGTTAGTTCTGTACTTCTCCCTGGTCGGTACAGCTGCCTCTATGCAGCTATTAACATGCTCGTACAGGGTTTCTGTGAACACTGCTGCATAGGCCACAGTATTCTCTGGGTTTATGGGGCCTTCAGATTTGGCCAGTTTATCACCTAATAGCTGGAGGTTAGTCTTAGAGTAGTTCCTGAATATTCCATATCTAGCTGGGGGGAGTCCATGTTTCATTTTTGCTTCAAAGGAGATAAATTTGTGTTTGGACCTTACCAGGGAAGACATTACAGTACGGGGTTGTGCATGACTCACCCATATTGTTGAGGACAAAATCCACTTTGGTGTATTGGCTATGTGGTCCAGACAGTTTGTGTTTACAAAAACCAGGAATCTCTGCCTGTATGTTTGTTGTCATATAGGATTCCTGGGTAAGAGTGGGATAATGGAAGTCACCCATGAATATGGCATTGGGTTGGATGGTTAGTGTCCCTAATAAGTTTACATACATGGTATGGATGTCCTGGGTCATATGGGGGGGCTATTGCTTGCATGGAAATAGTACTGGATTTTGCCTATTGTGAATTCCAGCCTTGAAGTATTTTTAGTTTTGATGTACATAGTCACCCCTCCACCTTTAGTTCTTGGCTGTGAATTAACTGATCTAAATGTGTGGAAGACATAATAACCTTGTACTGTTGGTGTGCTCTTCGTGGCTTTAAGTCATGTGTCAGTGACCGCACAGACATCTTCCAAGAACTCAAATAAGTATCTCTAAGTAGAGTCTAGGGAGGTATGTCGCAGGTCATGTACTCCCATATGGACTATGACGGAGTCATATCATAGGAAATTACTAGGCTAATGGCCATTGGGCCCTTACAAGCCTAGCTAGCCAAGTTCTATTTTATTTCCACGATCAGCACCAATTGCCCTGGTCCAAGAGGGACACAGGTGGAACCCTGAACGTGAATTTATGGTTACACATCCAGTCGTCTACACTGAGTTTGAAGAAGGCCAATGAGGTGCTCTATTTGACATGAAATAGGAGTCCATTCCAAAGGTGTGGTAACCTTTGGGAGACAAATATGACCCTCCAGCATGTTCTGTTACTGTCACATACCAGGTTAAGGTCTTTAGAGTGAGTAATCGGTGTACCATTTGATTTGCAGATATGCAGCATTTCCAATAAAGCAGAATCAAAGATTTCTTTATATGGAAGGCATAGATCACCTATGCGTAGTCTGTATGAAAAGGAATAAAGTGATAGTGATCTCAGGTGATCCTCATAGGGCAGATGCTGCAGACCTTGAATTAACCTTGTGAGGAACTTTTGTGGTCTCTCCAATTGCTGCAGGTGCTTGGAAAGGTACATACCAGAAGGGCCTTTGCATTACATTATTGGCCTGATGAGGGTGGAGCACAGAGAGATTATAACTTCTTTCTTTTTCCGGATGCAGTGACCTTACTTATGAGATGAGCAATATAGAATGTCCTGCTTACCACTGTGGAGACATGCTGATTAAAAGTAGGGTTGCTGTCAACCTGTGTGTCCAGGACTCTCACCAGTGAGTGCATACTTAGTGTTTTGTTATTGATGTGGTTGTTAGCAGGAACATTGCACATACTGAGAACGATTATAATACATTTTTTGCACTGAGTTTAAGGCCATGACTTAAGCATCAGTCATTTGTGTGTGTAAGACCCTCTTGTGGGATATTGACATCATTTGGAGATTCTTTGACCCCTCCCAGTTTGCAGTCATCAGCAAACTTTGTCAGCCACAGACCTTTAGTTTTAGCTTGTACTTTGGAGAACTAGGCTCAAACAGTAGAGGTGCCAGGACAGATGCCTGTGAAACATCACTGGTTACAGGTGTGCTGTTGGAGGTGGAGTCCCCTATATTGACTATATGTGTTCTATAAGTGAGCCAGTTAGCAACCCATCTAACAATATAAGGGTTGATATCTAGCTGGGTGAATTTGTCAATGATAACTGAGAAGTGGATAGTGTCAAACACCTTGGCTAAGTCTAGGTAGGCAGTACACACAAATTTCCCCTCATCCAGGGCCTTGGTGATTGTCTTGAAGAAGCCCACAATATTTCACAGGCATTATCTCCCTTTGACAAATCCAAACTGAGTAGGGGCAAGTGTTTGAAGCTTACCTATATCTTTGTTGATAAAGTCCATGATGATTCACTCAATGGCCTTGCAGATAAGGCTAGTCAGGTTAATAGGTCTATAGTTCCCAGGGTCAGTGGAAGCATCACCTTTGTGCAGGTGAGTAATGGTGGCCATTTTCCATTCATCTGGGATGAACCAGTGCTTAGACTATGTTTGAAAAGAGTACCCAATGTTGTTGCTAGGTCTTGTTGGAGCCCATGCAAGATGCAGCCTGTGATGTTATCAGGTCCCATAGGTGCTGTGTTTTCGTCCTTAGGGAGGGCATTTGCAACTTGCTATTTAGAGATACAAGCGAGGGGACAGGTGGTAGGGATGTCATTGGGTACATGGGGCGGGGACAGGGGAGTGAAGTTTTCACAGAACCTGTCAGATAACAGGTTAGCTATGTCCACAGGCTCAGTATATGTGGTATAATTAGCTATCAGTTTGGCACAAATCTAGACCAGCCTTTTTAGGTAATGGATGTAACTAAAGAACGCCTTATGGTTGTCCTTAGTTGAAGAATCTAATTTGGATTCATAGTTTGCCTTTGAGGACCTCACAAGAAGTCTTATTGGCTTGTTTAAGCTGAGGAGAGAGTGTTTCCAGTTTAGGGTTCATTCCCTCTTACTCTTAGACAGCAATTTCTTCCTGTTATTGTAAAGCCTGTTAATGGCAGTTGTCCACCAAGGAGGTTTGCTCTTCCATGAGGAACTTATTTTGGTCCTGTCAGATGCAGCCAAGTCAATGCAGTTAAACAGCTGTTTGTATAAAGCATTGGTGTAGAACGTGGTATAGTTGCCAGATCCATCTGAGGAGAGAGGTGCAGTACAGCTATTTATACCATCCTGTAAGAGGTAATAATGTGCTTTGGAGAAGTGTTTTAGTTTCTTTCTGTTGGGGGGTGTGATAGTTACTTTGAATGAGACTGATTTGTGGTCAGATATCACTAGGGAAGACCTCACAGTGGTGGTGCTGGAGTGGCCTGTCATATTGGTAGGCACCATATTCAAGATGTTGGCATACTTTGTGGGAGTGTCAACCAGCAGGTCCAGTGCCTTAGTGTTAATGAAGTCGAAGAACCTTTGTGAAAGCGAGCTACGGCATGAGTAATTTAGCCGTTCAATGGATGGTTAGTTAAAGTCACCCAAAGTCAGGGTGTTCAGATGTATCTTGATAGATTCAAATAGATCCAAATAGGCAGACTGACTGTTCTGATTCACAGACGGGTCATGTATCTGGCAATGACTTGAATAAGTGTCCTACCAACAGTTAATTGCACCTCCAGGGAATCATACGATTTAACCAATCTGGAGGTGTATTTATCTGTAATGAATATTGATATATCACCTCCTTTAGTTTACATGCCTTCAGTTTGTGGTCTGAACGTGTGGAAGGAGGTGTAGCCTGATATGGTTTGGCTGCTCTCTACAGCTGTGAACCAGGTCTCCATGACTGCACAAGTGTGGAAGTCTTCCAAGGTAAGGACTGCTTCCAGTGAGTGCAGTTTCAAGTTAATATATCTAGCATTTAGCAGCATAACCTTGAGTTTTTTTTGTATGGGTTTTCCACATCAGACCAGCCTAAAATGTTCATATGGGGGTGGTAAGAGCCTTGGCCAGTAGCCAAAATCCCAGGGGTGACAGATGAAGACCATCTCTGCCAAAACTTGGAGGTCTGTCCATCATGTCATCCCAGGCTGACAGATGCTGTATCTCCTTAGAATGACACCAGAAACTAAGGTAATTCTTGAGGTCAATCATTTTCTATTTGTACTGAGGCATCATCCCAGGTGAAGGTAAAATGCTGCTTAAGGCTAGGGACATACCTGGCTGAGACACATAGTCCGAGAGTTCAGTCATGCCTCTCTTGATATAGTCCAGAGAGGTACATCTCAAGTCATTCACACCAACATGGAATATGACAGAGTCACAACAGTACCTGTTTTTGGGATATGTGAGTGCATGTGTGATATGGCAGATCTTGACACCTGACAGACAGCTGATCGTGACCTTCTTCTTATCCAGCCTAGTGAGAGGGACATATGTGTGTCTCATAATGGAATTGCCTATGACTAATATGTTTCTTTTACTGTTTTTCCTTCAGGACTTGACAGGTGAGACACTGGTGCAAGAACTATTATGTGTGTTGTGTTCTGCAGTGGATTTATTATGCGTAGCATGCTTATATTTGTCTTTGTGAGGTCTCTGGTGTTTATGCATGTTTCTGTTGAGGACCTCTGCATATGTAGGTATGTGTGATGTGGGTTTGGGCAAAGTGGGAGGTAAGGTGTACAGGGCAACAACCTGCTCATTGTCATATATACTGACTGGTGTGCAAGATGTATTCCAGGCTGCTGCTATAGTTGCATCTCTGACATGCTGAGTTTGTGTTACTTGTGGTCCAATGACATGACTGCGTGCATAATGTGGCAGATCCTATCCCCTGATAAGCAACTTCCCGTGCCTTTCTCCTTACTCAGCATGGTTATAGGGACATCAGTGTGTTTCACAATGGAGTCTGTAATGACTAGAATGTTGGATTGTGTGTTGGCTTGCCTAATGGGATTATAGGTTGAAGCTCCATGAGATGTAGCACTGTGTTGGTATGTGTGTTGCTTTTACAGAGTGCATTTGGGGCTGCTGAAGGTGTTTGTTATCTGCACTTTGCCTATGAGGTCTTTGTGATTACGAAGGTTACATTTCAGTGCCTTTGCATATGTTTGCTTTGAATTGTGTGTGATGGGTGCAGCGTATGGACTACTGACCATCTTATTGCCATTAAGTGAACTGTCATGTGAGAGCTTTGCCTACAATGACATTGTGTAAATACATCTCTCACATACCATATCAGTTTGTTTGAGAATTAACTTGTTGGTAAACATGAGGCTATTTCTACATTGCCTCAGGATCCCCATATCCACCCTTTTTTATTGATGAAACAGTTGTATTGAGAATATCAATCAATGTCATGAGTATCTGTTTTGCAACTATGGGGACAGTGCTTGTCACTGCAGGCTAGTTGTCCTCTGTGCGAATCGGTATTGGAGTGAATTCCATCATGCTTTCCCAGGAGAAATGTCACTCAAGATGTCTGAATCTTTACAGAGCAATGCCAAACACTGGAAGGAAAACTGATATGTATACCCTGAAAAGTTAAGGATTGAGTATTTAGGTAGTTATTCTGAAGTTAGACACAAATCAAGCAGTGCTTACTGAAAACAAAGAATTACCTTGTGAAGAGTGCTGAAAAGAGGGGAGATGCATGAAGGGATACTGCCTGGCTACTACTACTGCTGGTCTCACAATGGCCACTCTCTGCTGGGATACAATGCTCCTTTTCTTTTCTTATCACCAAAAGCAAAACATTAGCTCCACTCCAAAGATACGAAGCAGGCCACAGCCTGATTGCTGATCCACACACTTGTCCCAGATGATGCAAAGGCCTGTAGGCTTGTTATAGCCTTTTCCAGGTAGATGCATTGAATAGCAAACAGACCAATTGGTTGAGGTTTGCATGTATTATGCCTTGGGTTCCGAGGTTCCTAGGATATGACTAGGGTACTGACCTGATGATGATTAGGTGCATAGCTGTTGCATCACAATATAATGTTAAATGTCAGGTGACATAGATGTCTAGCAAAGTCCACAGTGGCAGTAATCTATGTTAGCTAACAATTTCACAGCAATTCATGCAGCCTGCCATTCAGCAGCATAATGGAGTTGATCTGCGTGACATGCATGTGAGGCCTACTGCAGTGGAGTGGCCATCTTTGGGAGATGTTTCTGTCCTTCCAGCATGTGCTAAGTATGTCATACTGTACATTT
>NC_056736.1:724952272-724984772 GCF_019279795.1 Protopterus annectens | reverse complement strand
AGTTGGCCTGCATCAATTTTAATATATGTATGTGAGTAGGACTAAGGTGTTAATCCCTAGGTCCCTAGGTTGTCAGTGAATGCGCTATGCATTGTCTATTAGTCAAAGCCAGGTCATACTGAGCATACCTACATCTGCCTACAGGGACATCAGCAGGGGTTCCTCCTCTGAGCCCTCATGTGATTGTGACTGTGGTGACCTAGGCACTGTTGAGGGGCTATGTATCCCTTCCCTTTAATGATCCTGTTGCAGTTGTTTACACAGGATTAGGCTGTGTAGCATAGCACATACTGTGAATATCTGTGCACATGTGGCTGGAGTATACTGCACAGCTCCACTAGATATATCAAGGTACCAGACCTGTGACTTCAGAAGCCCAAACACGTGCTCTATGATGTTCCTAGTTTTTGCATTTGCCTCATTATGGCATTCTTCCATGGGTATGTGTGCATTTCTGATGGGTGTCATCATCCACGACTCCAGGGCATAGCCAGCATCCCCTAGTAAATGGCGCTGTGGAATGTCCCCCCCAGCAAACACCTGTTACAGCTGTGATATGTGCCAGATATTGGAGTCGTGGTAACTGACAGTATTGCCAGCACACACATTCATAATCCCCTCGGCATTGCACATGACTTGGCAGTTGATAGAGTGGTATCCCTTAAAGTTAACGTAGATTCTACCCTGCTGACTAGGTGGTACCTCGATGTGTACATGAGTGCAATCTATGGCACCCAGTACTTCAGAGTTGTGTACTACATGGTAAAGGTGTTGCATTTTGCTGGCCCTTACCTCAGGGGAAAGGGGAAAAGATATGTGCTCACTGGCATGTGGAAGCATAGCATCCAGGAATTGGTGAAGTATCCTGGATGCAGATGCCTGTGACACCCTCATCGTGTCCCCAGTTGGTCTTTGAAAAGTACCTGTACATAGTAACCTAAGGGCCACGCATACCTTAATTTCCAGTGGGATGGATTCCCCTCTGTTAGCTCTGGCTCTGAGATGAGGGCAGAAGAGTTCACTGAGTCTTTGTAATATGCCCCTGTCCACACTGTAGCACTCTACAGTCTCCAGCACATGTAGCTTCTGGTAGGTTACCCTGAGCCTGAACACTCTTCTCCTTCTTGTCCTAGGCCTATTGTCAGCAGCACCAGCAGCACTGACTTCAGCACCAAGTACATACAGATGCAGAATAGCTGCAGCAGCCCCTAGCATTATCTTAGCTAAAACTTCCAAGTCTCTTCTCCAATTATTCAGATTATTAAGGGAAAATCAGAATGTAGGATGTATGCATACTTTATACAGTTGTGGTGTAGGACCACCATGTGGGACTGGCTAATTATGATGCAGTTCACATACTTAAGATATAACTGACATGATTTAAAGGCCCTACTTTATTGTGCAATGCAGTGCTATGCATAGTGTCGCACAGCATAACGTATAAAAAAGTATATATTATTAATTGAATATATCCAGTGTTCATTCATAGCTGGCTATGTCATGACTGTCATGTGGGTGGTCTGGTCGCATGAACATGCTAAGCTATGCCTGTACCATTTGCAACAAGTGGCACAATGCACAAACACACGCACAGAGCATAAAAAATCCTGAAAGTGACATGATACCCCCCGATGTCATCCACATCCAGTGGGAATATAAACACTGTGTAGGAGCCTACATGATGTGGATATGCTTACACAGTTGCTCCCTTTAGCTATTCAACAAATCCAGGGCATTTACCCCTCGTTTACATAATATTCGTGCTTGCATCCAGGAAACTACACAGTTCATAGCCGTGTAAGCTAGGTAACAGCACAAATGCACCATTGTATAGACCCAACATAAGGTTTTACAGTACATTTGTCTGATGTACATTATAAATGTTATTTTACATTTTTTTTTATGTTAAGCATGTTTACCCAATGTGGAGCAAACATTAATTTCACATAATCAACAGCCGTGATAGTGCAGCGGTTTGCATTGTCACCTCACAGCAAGAGGTTCTCCGGTTCACTTCTCGGCTGGAGTGCCTTCTGTGCAAAGTCTGCATGTCCTCCCTGTGGTCGAGTGAATTTAAAGACATACAGATAAGTGCATGCATGTGTGGGTGTGCCTTCCTTGAAGGCTGGGTGCCGGGCTGGCAACTCGACACTGTAAAAACTCACTGCCAATCATTAGCGGACTGGAGTTCCGCTGTGGTGACCCCTAACTGGGAAAAGCCAAAAGACTTTTATTAATTTCACATAATCCATCCTGTTTTCAGATATCCACAATGTATGTTTCGCACATTTATGGATGTGATCTTACCTTTTCAGGGGAATTATGTCCATATTTCTGGACTTTTACTTCCCCTTTGCTCAGTGTAGACTACTGTACATGAAAAATTTCTGCATACACTGCTGACACAGACACGGAGTCTAAACAGATGTATTACGCCTTGTTGGATCACTCCACCTGGCTAATTTGCATGAAATTCAACTACTTAAGCCAAATTTTGCATTGCACAGAAGTTTCCCTGTTTGCACATGCTTGCACACTGCTTCACAGGGTTTAATGAATCTAAAATTGTTTGAGCCCACGTACTCATTGAACCACTATGTGCATGCGGAAGAGAATTTTGTGTAAGCTTTACTGAATTTCCATTTCTGTTTTTATTGTGGTGGTCTTTGTAATGCCCTTTTAGTGTACTGCTTTTGGGGGAAGGGTTCATAGGTTCATAGGTAGGTACTAAGCTATAGGCCCTAGGGCATATATAAGCCTAGCCAAAAGGTACCCTGACTTTCGCCACCCAAGAAAATTATTTTCCTGTTCCACTGTCAAGCAGAGCCACAGAAGTGATCCCCGGGGTGAATTTCCTATCTCCCATCTAATCATCAAGATTTTTCTTGAAGAGTGCTAATGAGGAGCTTTGTTTGATATAGATAGGTAGTTTATTCCAGAGTATGGGAAGTCTCTGGGACAGGAATCTATCCCTCCGGCATGTTCTGTTTATTGTGGTGACAAGGTTTAGTTCCCTAGAGCATGTAGCTCAGAGGGTTGGGACTTCTTTAAGTGGAGCATGTCCAACAGCTCTGGGTTTGACATAGCTTTGTATGTTAGGCAGAGATCACCTCTGCGTAGCCGATATGCGATGGAGTAAAGCTGGAGTTTTTTGAGACGGTCTGCATAGGTCATCTGTTTGAGGCCGGTAATCCTCTTTGTGAGGTATTTCTGTGGCCTTTCCAGTTGTTGTAGATGTCTTGTGAGGTACATACCAAAAGGGGCATTGTACTCTTTAATGGGTCTAATGAGTGATGAGTAGAGGGGAACAATGACCTCTTTTTTCCTGAATGAGAAACCTTTTGTGATGAGGTGTGCCACGTAGAAGGATTTCCTGACTACTGTGGCAATGTGATTATCAAAGGAGAGACTACTGTCCACCTGTGTCCCAAGGTCTCTTATCACACTTTCGGTGTTAGGTAGACTACCACCTATGTGGTAGTTCATGGGTACAGAGTTTTTACCAAAAGGGGTGACAATGCACTTTTTGGCATTGAGCTTGAGGCCATGGCTTTGACACCAGGCATCTGTCTCAGTGAGGGTCTTTTGTAGGATGTCCCCATCTTTTGGAATTTATAATATGCTTGAGTATTTTCAACCCCTCAGATGAACTTTGTCTTTGCAAAAGTGTTTGCATATCCCTGCAGGAGATATGGTAGCCTAAACAATACAGTTTTTTTGGTGGCTACCATTGCTATTTACTTATTTCTACCTTATCACTCTCCATACTTGTGGGATGAGGGGTATGCCTGGCTGCCCTTCTCTTCCCCACAGGAGCTTTTCAAAAATATTTTTGCAGTTCACTTTCACTTAACATAGCAGTCTACATGAAACTGCATTTCTTCTGCCTACAACTTTATTTATAACTTGTGCTCGTAAGGTCACTGCAAGCCATACAGAACTTTACACACCCACACCTTTACTCCTAATACACTGGTTCATCTATGATACCTGGGCAGACATTTGAACTACAGTAAACTTCGGGGACCATCAGTCAGATTATGTTTACAAGATGCAGATCTCTGCAAAGATCACACACACTGAATGTGTGAAGTTCCAAGTTATAGGCAACTTCTCTGGGCATGCAACACTTTCTCAGAACCACGTATAGTATAAGTTCATAGGTTCATTCTAGGCTATTGATCAGGTAAATTAAAATTTGTAGGCTAATCTCAAGATCGCAGTTCATCAGTGCCATGTGACATGAATTACTGCTGCCTAAATGTATCCCTTTTCAGTGAGGGTTTGAAGGGTCAGACCAGGGATGAGTTTGTGTTTTCCTATCCATATGTCTAGGTTGCGCTTAAAGAAGGTGAAGACACTACTTTGTTTTAAAACTAAGGGAAGTTATTGTGTAAAAGACAGAATCTTAAGAGAGAGAGAGATGTATCTATCTCACCAGCAGGTCCTGTTTATGCTGCTATGGAAGTTTAGTTCCTTTGAGGGGATGTTTAAGGTGTTGTTTGTTTTGCAGATGTGTAGGAGGTTGCATAGGACTGGAATCCTTTGAGGCTATATTGCAGGCGAGGCAGAGATTCCTCTGCAAGAGTCTGTAGGAAACAGAGAAGAAAGAAACTGTTTTTAGGCAGTCTGTGTAGCACAAGAAAAGTATGGTCTTGATTCTTTTGGTAAGGAAATGTTGCAATCTTTTGAGATGAGTTATTGACAAGTGCATAAAAGGGACATTATATTCTATTATGAATCTGATAAGGGAGGAGTAGACAGGAGTGATAACTTTTCTTGACCAGTAAGATATACTCCTGGTAGGAAGTCTGGGCAGATAAATGCATTTTCTAATGACAGTGGAGTCATGTTGATCAAAGCATAATTCATTGCCAATGAAAGTGCCCAGGTCTCTAATAACTGCACCAGTTTTCAAAGAGGTACCATCTATGTGGTTGGTGCATGGGTACCTGTGATTGCCAAAGGACATAGTACTGTATTTCTTGTTATTTAATTTAAAGGTATGGTCTGGAACCATTTATCTGTAGGCATTAGACCATCCTAGAGAATCTTTGAGTCAGCTGGAGAGTTTATGAAAGCTCCAAGTCTGCATTAATTTGCAAACTTGGTCAGCCACAGACCTTTGACATCAGAAAAGAAAATACTGAAAACAAGTAACCGAAGGACAAATCTTTTGAGGAACAACACTAAAAACAACTCTTTTTGATGAAAGCATGCCCCCCACTTACACTAATCAGGTTCTGCCACTAAGCCAGTTTGCTATCCAGCAGGTAACAGAGGTATACATTTAGTATGGTTAGTGTGATGATAATGCCAGAATGTGGGATAGTACCAAAGGCCTTTGCCAGGTTGAGGTAAGCAGTGTGCACCAATTTTCTTCCATCCAATGGATCAATGACTTGCTCAAAGAAGTCCACCATGTTTAGGAAATCAGAATCATCAGCACCATTCTTATTACTAGGTTATTTCATGAAATAAGAAAAATGCCAATATTATGCTTATCCCAAAACAAGGTTTAAATTTGCAGCCTGATTTCTACAAGCAAACTCTCTTTTCACCTTTAACCAAAATTCTCAAAAAGGTCACAATCATGCACTTATAGGGATACCCTGTGGCATGTGGTATGCTCATTCAATGGACTCAGAAACCTAGTAGTGCAGTTTTGATCAATCTTTCTGAAGCATTCAATTCTGTGAACCGTCAATTGTTGCTTAATCAATTTTCACTTTATGTTTATGGTATGAGCCCAGCTACCTTGACTAGAGTTTTTAATTATCTGCACAAATGATTAGTTTTTGCAGTCATACATAAGAACAGAACAGAGACAACTTCACCTGACCAAGTACAGTGGTCCTCAATGCTCCATCCTTGATCAATTCCCTGCTTTTTCACTACTCATTCAGGCTGTTCTTATGTACATAAATAACATTTATTTGGTCTTCATGGAACACACTTTCTTTGATAAATTTCAACAGGGTATTAAATCAGCAAAGTGTTGTGCTGAGCAGCTTGGATTTGCAATAACCTGGGTAACACCAAAAAAAAAAAAAAAACTAAATTGTTTGGCACACAGAAATGTCCGGCATAAACAAAGAAAATGTGAATATCACAGTGCCAGGTGGAAGAAATTAATCTGTTAATATACAAAAGTGCAAATATCCTGGGTCTGGCATGGCCCAGAACTAACTTTTTCCACTCACATTCATAAAGTGAAAAGAAAGATAGGAGCTCTTGTCATAGCATTCATTATCCTATGAGTAAAAAAGCTAAAAACTAAACTGGGAGCGAAATACACCTTGCTGCTTCCACCTGTTGAATATACCATACCTGCCATAATTTATACTTCTGCTTATTACTTACAACAATTATTAACTATAAAGAATAAAGTCTGTAGGCTTGCAATAGGGGTGCTCAGGAGACAGCATCTCTACCTATTATCCTGGAGTCTTGTTGGTTTCCTCTTATTCAAGAAATACCCTCTTTATTACTACCTTAATCTCAAGATAATAAATTTTGACTATTGGAAATCGCATCTATATTACATAATCGAACTTTTAAAAGTTCGAAAGTCATATGGTCGACACCATATGATCAAACTTTTAAAAGTTTGAAAATGTAATAAAAAAATAAACCAAAAAAAAAAAAAAAAAACTACCTGAACAGTTTAGGTGGGGGGGTGGGGGCAAGAACCCCCTGCACCCCCCACATGGGGAGCTGCGCCCCCACACACCCCGCTCTTTAAATATACCAACTCCAAGATCGCACTACAGTGCAGAAAAGGGAAATCATCCCATTCCGCACTGTACGGAGATCTCCATTGAAACGTTCAAACTTTTAAATGTTCAGTCATATGGTGTCGACCATATGACGTTCGAACATTTAAAAGTTCGGCAACGTGATATAGACCCTTGCAAATCTCTATCATTCCATCACTATCAAGTGCATTTCAAGCCTACTAACAGCACACTTGTACAGCTAATGTCTTTACCTTCAGTAGCCTAGTGTCTGGAACTCCATACCATGTACAGCAACACAAAATTTTTTTTTTTTTTTATTTAAGTTTGTTTACTGAGTTAGAACACTGATCAAACAATGATCAGTTACAGGTCCAGCCTTACCTATTTACTTTCTTTATTTGTTAACTGGGTAATTGGATTTGCACAATACTCTTTTCAGCTATTTCCCAGGTCATATGGCAAAGGAGAAACATTCCCCATGCATTTAAATTTTCATATGAACAGTAATTGTCAATGCATAGAAAAAGACATCCCACAGCTTGAGCCATGAGGTGACAACGAGTGATATTCGAATACACTGTGCTGTCTGCCTTCTCTAACCATCTGAACATACTACTCCAAGCATGAGAAAGCAGCTGTCCTAGCACGATTCACTACATAAGTTCCCTCACAGAACCTTGCATTACACTAGCCCACTCTTGACAGGGTAAATAACAGTAGAAGTGCACACATTTTCATAATGAATGGGTTCAAGCTGCTGAATTTATGTACAACTTAGACAATAAAAAAGTGTTTTTGCAGGGAAGCAAACTCCCCTGTCTGACAGTGCTTCAGCTCCGTACATCCTTTCAACCCACTAGAATGTTGCTACATCTCACAGAAAGTGTGTTCAGTGGTGCTCAACATAACATCTGAGTTACTCTTTCTCCAAGGTGCAACATTCTTTGACCACCCAAAACTCACTAATAAGCAAAAATATACAAACCTGCTCTACAGTGCAAGGAGCAAGAAAACATGGCCATGTGACAGCTTGGGCCAGTATGTGTTCTGGACAAATGTCTACTAGTTATACTGGCACTACTAGATAATTTAGCATTAGTGATTTAATTACTAGTGCAGGAGGTAGTGAACACTAAGGTGAACTTGTAATAGTATCCACAACTACTTAAATATAATACTATTATGTTCAGTCTATATACAGTGTGTCAAAATAAGTCTGCAGAGCACTGCCATCGACAGTACTGTTACTGTATTTGGGTTTACATATGTCTATTTTATATATAAAGTGGTCCATGAGGCTCAGTTCACTTACCTGTAAAATAAATAAATAAATAGTACAATGTTTGCTATGTTGCAGTACCTTTCAAAGATTATTCCAAATATGTCATAAGCAAGTATACCACTGAAAAAGAGCAACAATGTGGTTTAGGAATGAAGCCAAGAACAAATACGTGTTTTAAAATGCTTTAACAGTTAACATCATAAGAGTCTGTGCTGAAATATTTTGATGTGAATCAAGTCAGTGAATCACAGCAATGTGCTATAAATACCCCAAAACCTACACTCTCATTCATTCAGCTATGACCACCTAATCCAATTCTGGGTTGATAGAACAATGGAGCCTGTTCTGGCACAGTGTGTATAAGACTGTGAATTAATCTTAAAGATGGCATCAACCCAACACAGGATGTGCACATCCTCAAATTATCTATGGTATGATCCCAATTATTCTAGTTAGGAGTAATACATAATTATCGACCATGGGGTGGGTAAGGCTAATCTCTAACTGAATGGGATAGGTTAATTTGAGTGCAGAAAGGTATATTGTCTAGGCTTAAAATGGCCTGCAAGGGCAACTAGCTAGTACTTAGCTATAAATGTGCCCTGACTCACGTGTCACACACATCTATGAGCAGTTTGGAGGATTGATGGTTCAACAACAAGACGTCTTCAGGGCATGAGAAGAAACTGGAGCATTTAGCAAACTCCACAGAGAGACAGACAGGACATGCAAACTATGTAGGAATGTACAGAAAAAGAACAAGTGCTTTGAGGCAGCAGTGGTGACTGCAGCACCACTCTACACCCAGCTATTCCTTCAGTTGAGATGTTAAACTGAGGCCCCATCACGGAGTTGGTGTTAGTTCAAGTGGGTATAAAAGACCCCCCTGGTATTTATGGAAAACAGTAAAGAGAGCTCCTCAGTGCTGACTGCAGACTAAAAATGCAGTGAAGCATCTCCTGTCTGTTACTTAAAAATGTAGTAAAAGATATATCAGAGTACTTCTCATGACTGCAGTTTTAAACTACAGTAAGAGACATATCACTATCTTTTCAAAGCATCCACTCTCTCCTTTGATGTAAGAACTCTTGCAGAAAGAGTTAACTGTGCTTGCTTGCTGGGGAGAAAAGTGTGAACCATGTATGCATGCACAAAGCTAAGCAAGAGACGTTTAGTATTCCAGGGACTGGGCACTCAGGGGGGGGACACACGTTTTCAAAGGGGGAGGGGGGGCACGTACCTCCCCACGGCACCAACTATGACTGATACAGGCGACTTCTTCAAAAAGTAGAAGGATTAATGGCAACAGGTAGCACACGTATAATACAGACAACATAAGCAACAGAAGAAGGACCACCCATATTTTAATACAGGTAGCACACGTATAATACAGACAACATAAGCAACAGAAGAAGGACCACCCATATTTTAATACAGGTAGCACACGTATAATACAGACAACATAAGCAACAGAAGAAGGACCACCCATATTTTAATACAGGTAGCACACGTATAATACAGACAACATAAGCAACAGAAGAAGGACCACCCATATTTTAATACAGGTAGCACATGTATAATACAGACAACATAAGCAACAAAAAATGCAACTATAGGACTCAAGGTGTCAAACTATGCACACAGTAAAGGTGCAAAGGAACAACAATATTAAGATGGGTCTATATGACTAGACCAAAAGATCACAACAGCGAATCTATGTACATCGACACATTTATGTCGATGTACATACTGAGCGAAACACCTAAACGACGAAAACCGGAACGCCGAACATGTTTCATCATCATAATGTGCCACACAGGTAGGTAAAATCTAAACTAAAATATTAAATGAATTAGCTTTTGCAGGTGGGCAAGTCCCCCTGCACCCCCCACACCCTCCTACTTAAATATACCAACTCTGAGACCGCGCTACAGTGGCAAAAAGGATATATTTCCTTATCCCCACCATCGTGCTGCTGGCTATGAAACATGTTTGGCGTTCTGGTTTTCGCCGTTTAGGTGTTTTGCTCTGTATGTACATCGATGTAAATGTGTTGATGTACATACATTCGCTGTTGTGATCTTTCAGTCTAGTCATATAGACCCATTAAGATTACCTGCTACTATGCTTCCTGCACACCAGGGGTGTAGCCAAAAAAACTCCATTTTATACTCACACCTCTTTTTACTACCCTACAACCCTCCTGGCATCTAAAATGGGCACATCTGTAACAAATGGTGTCCCCCAGCACTTGATAAATGTACACATCATTTCCAGTGGTCCCCTCTAAAACTATTAACAATGTTGTTTTTGATTGCCAATCCTCTCTGTAAGGAAGATATATATCTGTTGTTAGATCACTTTAGATAGTTGTAGATATAATATAGCATTAAAAAGCTCCAATATTTCTGAGAGATGCAAAGAAAAAATGTACACTGTAGAGCACATTTTTCTTCTTACCTTTATACATCTATTGCAAGACCACCGGTTATAGGAGAGCCTACATTATGCCTCTCAGTAGTCATCTTGGGATTAGTCCTTCTGTTTTCTCCTGGTGACAGAAGGAGTACAGGGACATTATTTCCTGGAGACTGCTGATCACCAAAAAGCCTAATAACTGCTTTATGGGTGACAGCTTGGAATCTGTGCTTATATTCTGGTACTGGTGAGAGTAGGAGCAGAATGCATTGATTCCTGACTCTGGTTGGAGAGTGAGTGTCTGCTTAATGTTCCTGATTGGTCTGGTTGCTATTCAAGGCATCTACCAGAAAAAGGCTACAAGTCTTCAGACCTTTGCATCATCTGGGACAAGACTGTGGATCACCAAATAGACTGTGGCCTGTTTCTCTTCTTGGGATTGGTGCTAACATTTTGTTTCTGGTGAGAGAAGAAGCAAAGGAGCATTGTATCCCAATAGAGTGAAGCTGTGCTGAGACCAGCATTAGTAGTAGCCAGGCAGTAGCCATTTATGCAACTGCCCTCTTTTCTTCATTCTTGACAAGCTAATTCTTTGTCATGTGGGTACTACCTTGTCAGTTACCCGCTTCAATCAACAAGAAACCAAAGCAGTTAACCCCTTCACAGTACATGCTGGTTTTTAGTATTTTGAAGTGCAGAATAGTTTTGTAGGTTTGTACCAAGCTAGTGATTTGTCAGCCATTTTAAAGCTAGCCAATAGTGCTATAGAAGAAGAAGAAAACGCTTGAAGATTAGCTAATAGTTCAGAAGAAGAATATTTTCACCTCGGATTAAGCTAGAGACAAGGAAAGTATGGAAATGTTAGAGAAAATAGATAAAAATAAGCAAAAAATTAATAGGGAGGATTGTGATGCAATAATGCTTATTTTTGTATAGTTAGAAATTTATAGACAGTGATTCCTAAGATGTCTTAATTTAGATGATATTTTGACACCAATTCACATGGCTCTTTAATAGGCACAACAAGAAAACCATACATTGTAAACATTAGAGTTATACCATAAAAATAAACAGCATCAAATCATGTGACGAAACAGCTGACAGAATCTTCCTGATTGTCTCATATTGACGTTTTCCAAAATATCCAATTACAAAACCCCACCCCCAAAAAAAATAAGTCTACATTTATTTTTCCATATTACAGTTATGATAATGACTGACAAAGGTGCAACTTCACTGTATGCTATGGTTTTCCAGAGAAGGATAGGGAGACCCATAGGCATATAGTCGCCCATGATTGTGGGAGGGGGCTACCTGTATGAGATAGAAGACTATGGCATTTCTCCATTCTCCAGGTGCATATCCCATGGAGGGTCTTTGGTTGAAGATGGTTAGGAGAGGTATATCTAGATGATGTTTTAAGTTGACGCATATGTTGTTGTAGGGATATATTTTCTGGTACCATGGAGATGTTATTTGTTTGTGTTATAGTGGCTTATTGAAGCTTGATCAGTATTGATGATTGGTAGATTTGGCCTGTGCTGGTATTGGGGGGGGGGGGCAAGTGTACAGTAGCTGGTGTGAAATTAGAGCTGATTTTATAAGCAAAGATGTTAGCTGTAGCTTCTGGGTCAGTGTGTGGGTAGTACTGTTCAGAACATGGCAGGGTATTATTGCAGATTTTATAGACAAAGCTAAAAAAGCCTTATGCTTGTCTTTAGTGTTGGTGGCAAACTTGTGCTCTTAGAAAGCCTTTGTGCTTCTTATACTATTCTTAAGCTGCTTACTGATTTAGTTAAAGTCATTTGCCAATGAAGAAAATTTTACCTGTCCACCACGGTATGTGGTGCATAAACTACCAACCCAGTGTTTATCCTCATCTGCTAAGATAGTTGCCTTTTCAGGATTAAAAAAGTTAAAAATTACATTTTTAGCATGCTGATGCCACAAAGTATAAATAATGAACTTTAACCTCTTTGGCATCAGAATAAGTAAAGTGTCATGTACGTCTATAGAATTTAATGGTCGTAGCATTGCACATGCACAATGATGCATCCATTAAAGACTATAGATGCACATCGCACTAGCCCCAAGGTGATGTCACCATAGGATAGACTAAACTTATTTTGGCCATAGTGTTCACAAAAAGCTATTAAAATATGGTTGATAAACAAAGAGTAACAAAACAGAAAATTTTGAGTAGCCCTAAACTCCTTGGATGCTGCAAAAGTAGATTGGAAAGTCAGCAACACAGTTTAAGTTTTGTCTTCTGAGCCATCCAAGGGCAAACTTATTTTAATTTGTTATGTAATTTGATGATTCTACTATTTCAGCAGCTTAGACATTTGATCCCTTTATTGTTTTGCTTATCACAGTAGGGTATAGTTTTGTCTATATAGTGATTTACCATTTCACAGAATTACTTAGATAGGGCTGGGGTTTCACTGTTCAAGATTCAGAGGGATTGGCCTATTCACTTTTTTTGAAAAGGTCAGTAAGATCTAACAGGTGGGTTTCAAAAAAGTCCTGGAATTTAAATGGATAATTTTTAACACATTTATTGAATTATCACTGAAGACATAGACAAATATATATTTATATAAAAGAAAACAAACCATACTAACATCTTCTTAGTTATAAACATTATACATCACAATACACTTTTTTTGTATAACAATCATCAATCCAACATTACATAAATTGTTCAATTCATGCCGGCCCATAAACCTCACCCTTCCTCCTGAACATTAATCTGCATATACTGTTCCCATAATTCCCATTTTTTTTCTATGTAATTTGCTCCTACCTTTTTCTGAAGATCACACTTCTGGTTATTTTATCTCTGTTACTATATTCAATACTTCAAATACAGTTGGTTTAGACTGTCATTTCCATTTTCTAGAAATTGCTTTTTGTCAGTCACCAGAATTAAACTTGACAAGGTCTTACTATGTCTAGGCAATTCAGATCATGTATCCTAGCTAAAAAATAAATCATAATTTACATCCATTTGCTCATTCAATATTTGTGACAGAGTACTGTGTAGAGACTTTTTGAAGTCTGCCAGCTCATTACACTTCCAAAACATATGTTCCCAGTTGCCTATTTCTTCCCCATCACACCTCCAACATTTGCCATCTACCTGAAATAAAACTCTATGGAGTCTGATTTGGGTATACAAATAACTATGCAAACACTTCCAGGCAAAAATGTTAAATCTACTTGACTTTGTCACATACTTGGGAGCCACACACATGTCCTCTGATTGTTTTCTTGTGAACTGCATATTCAGTCTCTCTTCCCAATCCTTTCTAATCTCCTCTCATTGATTACAATAGTTATTATGCGAAATTTTGTATGCCTCACTAATTATCCTTTTTTTAACAGCAGATTCTCTTCTCGGTTCATCTAAAAACTCTACCAGGGCAGGTCTTTCACTTACAATTCCACTATTGCTTTCTGTTTACCTATTCTCTGATAATAGTCCCAGACAGGGAATGCAGTCTCTAATTAGCCTGTAGTCCAAATGTCTTCATAGTCTCTTCCCATTCTATTACCTTTTCTTTTCTAGTTATTTTATCCAAATACTTTGGTTCCCTTGCCAGTTTTCTCCAATAAATTCCAGCCCCCTTTTGTCTCTTCCCTGTACCCCCAATTGTAGTCATTCTTGTGATGATGTGGGGTATTGCCAGTTATGCCAGGAGACGTAGGGCAGTGAATTTGTAACACATGCCAGCACAGCTAGCTGGAATTTTGTAAAGAATTATATGTCCTTTGTATATCAAATTGATTTATACATATATTTGTGTTGAAAAATGTATTTTTAAAGCTGCTTGTGTTAAAAATGCACCAACAGTGAGCCCTGCTGGACAGAAAAAGAAATATGCATGTATTATTGTAACTGTTTAAATGTATATGTTTTAACAGCGGATACTGGGGGAGAAGAGATGAGATTAATCTCAATCCATCTAACTTTGAAAATAGTTTGAAATAAAATTACCTGTCTTAGACCATAAAGATTTTTATCTTACAGTTCTCAATGCAGCTGGAGAAAAAAAAAGTCTGTACCAGGAAGCCTTCTGTATTGTTTTTGAGGAGAACTAGTAGCTACTCTGGAAGGATGGAGGTTTGAAGTTGTTTTATGACTTTCAGAACTGCAACAGATCTGAGCAAACCTCTATGTGTGTGTGTCTTATTAACACATATGTGCTAAGTCCTGGCAGTTTCTAGCAATGGGGGTAGCATGGGAACCAGAAGTCAGATGACCAGATGTATGTGACGTCATTCTGTAATCTAGGACAAAAATGATGTTTAATACTAGCTGAGGCTGAAGTCACATTGTAGTCTGTTTTTGGAACCTGACAGAGAAGGAACCCTCACCTACTTCATCTTGACTTGCTCTAGTAAGTGAACCAGGAAATAGTAATTCTTTAGATCACTCAGGAAAATATAGTAAGATTAGTTAAGTACTGTTTTTCTGTATATGTGTGAATCTAGTCATCTGCGTTATTTTAATATTTCCTGTGATTGAAACTCTGGTGTTTATTGTAAATAGACATTTAATATTTTGATGCTCTTTTCTTAATTATTATTACACGTATTTACATTTTTCGTTATGGCTGGTCTTTTAGAGAATATTTTAATCTTTGAGAGTACTTATATATATTTGGTGACAGCTCTGGCCATCCCTGAAAGTCTTGCTGTCGGTCAAACTACCATTTGTATTAATATTAATTTCACTCAGTATAATTGGGTAACCTTGCAGGACCCTTAGAATAGCTGGCTTTAGAGAGTCTAGTGGAGGTATAACTACTTTATAGTCTGGGCAGAAGGGTACATAGCTAGTAAATCTGTGCCAGCCTTTCCCAGGTGTGTGTGTGAAAATCAAATCTCAAAGAGTTTGTGTGTCAGCTGTTTTGAACAGGGACACAAAGTACTGGTTTCACAGAGTGGGTGCTGGAGAACTTGGCTTGGATACTCAGCTGAGGTCTTAACTCTATAGCTGTGTCAGTGGGGAGTCTTACCGGAGACCTGGAGGGAGACAGTTAGAAAACTCCAGACCCCAGACTGACTGTGATCCCTGTGTGCTCTTAAGGGAAATTGTGCTTGATGCAGAGAGCTGCATCTGGAAATACTGAGTATATTCATTTTTGTTCAAAGTCATTGTCCCTCTCCAGTGCCAGTGGTGAGGATTCAGACACCTTGATTACTGGTCTAGAGTGCAGACTTCACAGTCCCCATCAGCAAAATCTTTCACCATTCTCATGTTGGCTTTGTTATTAGAATACTTTAAGCTAATTTATGAATATGATATTCTGTGTGGCTGTTGTTATTCTCCTTAAAGATCTCCATCCAAAATTCCACCCTCACCTCATTTCTTGAATTTCTCCCGTTTCATCATCATCCCTTTCCACTTTGAAATTTAGCTTCCTGCTTGTGTTACATATATGAGCCTTAGCTGTTGTAGCTCTAAAATAACCCTTTAAATCAGATAATCTTAAACCACCTTGTTCTATTGGAAGGATTACTTTATCCCACTTGACCCTTGCCCTCTTCCTCTCCCAGGTAAATTCCTTCATCTCTTTATTAATTATAGTCCACATCTTCTCTTCTGGTTGATAAAAATATGCCTGAATTGTATATAAAACTAAAGGGATTGAAAACATTTTCACTGCTTCGATCTTGCTATCAGTAACCATAAACAAAAGCTTTCAGTTTTCAGTTATTTTATTATCTTCTCTTTTGTCTCTTTCCACATATCCTTAGCTGCTATAACAGAATAATTTTTAATCCATAAGCCTAAATAATTCATCTTATCGTGTCCTCATAAATATGGGTATTGCTAAACGAATCAATGTATGGGTACATAATTTACAACTATAACCATTGTTTTATCTTTATTAATTTAATATTCCAAAAAGAAGTGTCTTGAGATGTTCTACAATACTGAAGTGTTCTTTTCTGGTTTTATTAGGTACAAAATAATATAGTTTGCGAATAAAGCCAATTTTTCTTTATTACCATACCAATTATATATATCCTTGAATTTCCAAGTCCCTTATTTTCTTTGACAATGACTCTAAACATAAAGCAAATAACAAAGGGGAAAAGAGTACACCCCTGCCTGGTTCCTCTGTTGAGGCACAACTTGTTAGGAAGGAACCCTCCCACTTTAATTTTTGCCTCCGATCCCTCATATATCCTCCTTATTAACCTTTTTATTGCATCAGAGAACATCTCAGCTTACTTCGTTGGATGCTTTTTCTACTTCACGCCCCACCAACAAAAGCGGTATTTTCTTATACTTTTCTCACACTTTATAAACATGATTTACAATTGAAATAGGTTTATGTGAAGATGGGTCTGATAGGTCTTTACTGTCTTTAGGTATTACAGCGACCACAGCTTTTTTCCAGGAAGCTGTTGCCTCACTCCCTTTTAAAATACCATTAAACAAAACATTCCAGATATTTATCATTTTCTTTCCTCCTAGCTTCCAAACTTCCACAGGAACACCATCTATTTCTGGAAACTTTCCTGCAGATTGATTGTGTGTCACTGTTTTTGTGTCATCTCCTCCTATCTTAATCGTTAATTGTTGAGCCTCATCTACCTCTAAGCTTGGCTTACTTAAGTCATCCATAAATACTTCCATTTGTGCTCTTTCTTGATGTCCACATTTCTCTGCTTTATACAAATTTTGCATAAAGTTTCTGAAACATCTATAATACCTCTGTAGGATCACTGGTTATATTTTGTGTTATAGCCCCCTTAAATTTGGCAACAATCCTTTCTACTTTTTGTTGAAGAAGTTGTTGTGCTGAAATTTTTTGTGCTCTGGAGTTATTACCAAAACAGTTGCTTAACAGTGATCTTTCTGGCCTTATTCATATTAGCTGGTTACTTCCTTATTTTCTCTTTAGCACTCTGCTCTAAGGTTCATAGATAAACACTACAATAGCTGCCCTTGCAGGCCATTTTAAGCCTAGCTAATTTCCCTTTTTGTGCTCAAATTAACCTTTTCTATTTGTTTATAGATTGGTCTTACCCATCCCATGGTCAATAATTATATATCATCCCTAATAAGAATAAGTGGGATTGTACCATAGATAATTTGAGGAGACCTGTGCATGGGATAAAGCATTTAGGATCTGCTTCTGTCCATTAGTAGCACAGGGGGCAGTCCTGGGGTAAATTTTCCATTTCCCATCCATAGATCTAATTTGCATTTGAAAATGGACAGAGATGAGCTTTGTTTTATGAGGATGTGGAGTCTGCTCCATAGCATAGGTATCCTTTACAAAATATACCTGTCCCTGCAAACTGCTATTGACAGTGCAAAAGAGATTTAGATCCCTAGACTGAGTATTTATGATGCCATTTGTCTTACTGATGTACAGTAAATCCATCAGTAATGGATCAGAAGATGCCTTATATAACAGACACAAGTCCTCTTAGCAGTCTGTAGGATACCAAGTATAGTGGTAGAGCTATGAGTTGGTCCATATAGGACATGTTGTTTAGGCTTTGTATCCTTTTAGTAAATACCTCTGCGGGCAAACCAGTTGTTGCATTTGTCAAGACATGGGACCATTATATTCAATGATTGGCCTAAAGAGTGCTAAGGACAGGGGGGAAAATCATATCCCGAGGTCTAGACACACTATTTTTGTTTATAAACTGTGCAATGTAGAAGGACTTTCTTACAACAACAGACATATGTTTTTCAAAAGTTAGGTCACTGTCCACATAAATTTCAAAATCTTGAATAACTGGGTCAAGTCTTAGGGGATATTGTCACTTACACCTCTTCTTGTTTTGTGAGATTCCCCTTATTCTGCAATACTTTAATCTTTGTCAACCCCTCTAAATAATTCCTGTTACTTCTTAGCCATATCTCTTTTTCTTTTAGTTCTACCCTATTTTTAAACTACACTTTCATTGTATCCCACTCACTAGCTATAATGTCTGAAGAAATTTCTGTCTTCCCTAATAACTCTCAAACAATTTCCATTACCCATTCCTTAAATTCCTCTTTTAGATGGGGAAGTGCCAGCTTCTTATTTTTATTTCATTACCCTACATTTTTATCTTAGTAATTATCGATGCATGATCTGAAATAGTTATTGGATATGCATCTAAGCTTTCAAATAAATTAACTTGTTCCTGTGAAATATAATTTTTGTCAGGTCTAGGTTATTGTTCTTTGGGGAATAATATGCAAATTATCCTGGAGTTCCTACTACTGAATTTACAGCTTCCATACCACATATTTTCCTAAATTTCTTCAGAAATATACCATCTTTTGTTATATTTTTTCTTTTCCCCAGATGCATCCTCACTGTTGCAAATCAAATTCTAACACGCCATCTATAAGTAATATTCCCTGCCAAAAGCAAATTTAGGTGGAATACAGATACGTGCCAATGTGATCCTTCTCCCTTGACAGTAGCCCCTTGCTACCACAAATCTACCATTACTATCTTTTTTTCCTCTTCTGTCATTGTTGGAGCTCCTCTAGCAAATTGTATAAGTAATCCCCTTGTCCTCTGTCCCTGATAGTCTGCTGAATAACCCTCCTGAAATCCTTCCTTTATCAAATTCACACATTCATTTCTTTCCAAATGAGTGCCCTGCAGCATTAATATTTGCACTCTGCATTTCATAATCAATGTTCTTTCTTTTTTCTCTATACCTGTGAGGTCATTAATGCTGCAAAATAATATGGGTATTGTAACCTATTATGATAATAAGTTATTATCCCCACCTATTACATATGACAACTTTTTCAAAATATCTATTTTCAACTTTTGTGCTACATATACCTGCTGATGTTTGGAATCTTGGTCTTTTATACAGCTGTTTCTTGCCATTTACATTTGAACCTATGTCACATTTCACAAGACGTTTTGTTTTCATGAAGACCCTAAAAAAACACCCTAGAACACCCCCATAACATATTAACTTACAACAAACATACAACATTATGTATATCTTAAAATAATGGAGTCTAACCCTCATGATAGGAATAATTGTCCCAAACTGACAGCTGCATTACCTAACCTAAAATTAAGGTTATCCATACTAACACACTTTTTACTGCCTGTGCTCCTACTTACACTAATTGTTGTCTGTTCTTTTCTTATATTTTATTTTCCTCCAATAAAAAAAAAACAACTTGTACGTTTTCAGAAAACATTAACTTTTAGCCTTAAAAATGTGATCTGGCTTTTATCGCCTACCCCTGTAGTCAGTTTGTCTCCATGAAACATAAGAACAAAATGTACAGCTGCCCTTAGTTGCAGATTTCTCAACTCACAATGAACATTTATTTGCTAAAGGAAAACTTTTCATTACATTTAGTGTTCTCTTATTTATTTGCTTACATAAAAACCTTGTTATTAGATTAAGCCAAGGACCTTTCTCCAGACACTCACTTATGCAAAAGTAAGAGAAAACATATCAGCTCTACATATATTATAATCTGTACACTTTTACACCTCATTCCTCACCCCAGTGACCCAATATTACAGCCTATTAACTTAAATATGCTTTTGTCCAGCCTTTCTTTTCTTTTTACATTGTAATGCCTACTTTCCTTTAAATTGAAAAAGAACAAAGGGCTCTTGTTTACTTTGGTATCTTTATCACATACAACAATAACTGAAAAATGTTTTACTACATAACATGCAATTTATATCATGAAATGTTATATACAAATACTGTTAAAAACAAAAATTGTTTTACTTACAATTTCTTTTTTTCTCTTTCCTTTAAGTGTTCTTCCAAACATTAATGACACAACATGGTGTATATGCTTTTCAGACCCCCCCCCCAATTTAACAAAGTCAACAAAAATCCAGTCTTACCATTTTTTCTTGCAAAGCCATATTTCACAAATGTTATTGATGTATTATAATCTCACATTTATTCAGTAATCTCAGTGCTGCTGGTCTTTTTCCTGTTCATCTTCAACCCCAGACTCTGGTTCAAGTCAGAGGAACTTACAATTCTTCTAGTCAGCTCCTGTGCTTTGTCTCTTAAACATTTTCCTTTGGAACATTGGAAAAGGTTTCACTAGCAAAGTGTCAGTATGAGATTTATTATCAAAAGAATGAGAAGTATAGTCCACTTCTGTTTGTTGGCTCACTTTTTATAAGACAAACATTTGTATTTCCTCCTTAGAATTTTATGCATCGAAAAATGACTTTGATCCTCTGGGAAGAGATATTCTGTAGACAGCAGGATGCACCAGCTTCAATCTCACATTTGTCTCTCAACATTTCCTGATTCCTAGAATATATTTGCCTCTCTTCTGCCTGCTTTTCACTGAATTATTATTTCCACACTCTACTGACTCCACTTTTTAATGTTTTGCCCTTCTGCCATAGTTTTGTCTGAATGAACTTGTTCTGCTGATATGATTACATACTTGCTAATACAGGTCTTGGCTACTTTCTCATGGCCAGGTTTGGAACGTAAACATTATGCGCCCTTTCAAATAACAAATCCTGCTGTGGAATACCAGTCCAGTTGCTTATTTGTGCTTTCCTAAAATTAATACAGTCTGTTCCTTTCATTTCCTCTGGTACAGCAGAAAATGTCTGTCCTCTACCTCTATTTTTTGAAACAACTCTTCTTGAGAAGTCTCATACTCAGCCAGCCTTTTCTTCATTTTAACCTTTGATTTTTGCACTTTTATCAGTTCATCTGAATAGCCGTTTAAAGTTTCTTTCATTTTTTCCTGCCTTTTGTTATTTGACTTGATATACTTCTTCAGTGTTTCATTTGCTTTAATCAGCTCTGGCCACATTTGATTTATTTTTTCCTTTGGATTACTGGAAGCCATGTCTTGCACCTAAGCTGGAGCTGGAGCTGGAGCTTGCTCTGTTTTTTTTTTTTTTTTTTTTTGCTGAAAAGCTGCAAGATTGTTCACACTCATGTTTTCTCTTCACCTTTTCTAGATGATTTCCTTTCAGGCTTTCTTCTTTTCTAGCATCAGGCAGTGTACTTGCTACCCAGTAACTGAATTTACTTAATATGTCAGAGTTACTGACCCTTATCTTTCAGTTTTCTTTTTCATGCTGGGAGAGCTGAAATTTAGTTGCTGATCAATAAGCAGCTATCTTGGAAGTCCAAATGTAAATGGATTATTGAGATTAGGAAGGGCTGTCTTGAGGCAGAAGGTAATGTCTAACTGGTCTGATTTGACTATGGGAGGGAATATTGGGGGACTGAGCAGAGGGCAGGGCAGTTAGTTAAGGAAATATCTAGGCAGTCTAGTAAAATAAAATAAAATAAAATAAAATTGTAAAGATCTAGTATGGAGAGTGGTTACTTGATCCAAGGATCTGAAGATAAAGATTTCAGGAAGTATTTGAGCAAAACAATTATTTATATAGATTGACCAGATAATATTTGATTAATTAACATATCCTATTAAATTGGTGTGACTTCCATCTGGGTATTCATGTTTAGATATCTGAGCTCTGCTATGCCTTCTTGCATGCTTCCCCCAATGTGAAAATGGAAATCATTCACAAAAACATGATAAATAACAAGGTCATACTCATCTTTTGACACTTCAAGGCTTGGAGGACATTGGCAGCATCCAAAGTCCTGGCACAAGACAGACAACTAATGGTTACACTATCCTTTGCCAATCTGGTGAATACAGAGCCTGTAGTTATGTATTATTTCTCTTTTAGCTGTAGACTCTGTCTTCGTGAAGGGCACTGCTTTTCACTTGGTGATTTCCTGTAACAGTATGTGCCAGTGTGGTTGTGATAGGCATGGATGTTGGAGTATCTGCCTGAGTAGTGGATGTATGTGAATATGAGGCTATCTGTGGATATCAGGTGAAGACTTGTTGAATGCTTAAATTCAAACATCAGCACATTCCATATCAGTTCATTTTACCACTCTGAAGTAAGAAGATGTCTCTTTGAAGTCTCTTTAGCTAGTCTGTAAAGCAGTCATTCAGTCCTGCAAAAATCTGTATAGTTGAAAGGTATGAGTCCATTCGATTTATTTATTAATTATGAATATTTTTCTGTAGATCATTAGATTTAAACCAAAAACAAAAGATAAGCGATGCTCCACACCGTAAAACTTGACTGAACAATTTATTTAAGACTATGATAGCAACAAAACTACAAACAGAAATACAGAGGACAAGCGCTTTCAGCTATTAAAGCCTTCTTCAGATCCCTGACAAGCGCTTTCAGCTATTAAAGCCTTCTTCAGATCCCTGACAAGAGTTTTCAGCTATTAAAGCCTTCTTCAGATCACATTTTTTTTCTGATCATTAGATTTATTCAGCACTTCAGAAATTATGTTATTGGATCCCTGTGGCCTCATCTCAGTCACAAAGCTTGCCTGTAATATTTTTTTTCTTTTTTTTATTATTTGTTAACTGGGTAAGCCCACTGGAAAAAAGTGTCCCTTTTCAGAGTGGACTTGAGAGCACTGTCTGGTTAAGTGACTTGTTCATAGCTATATAGCAAGCAAATGGAGACCGAGGAAAGCAAATCCTAGATTACAGGAAACAGTTTGTTAAGCATAACCTTAATCCTCTACTCAAACAAACAGACAGTTCGTCTTCTAAAAAAGAAAAAAAAAGTGGATGCTTGGAAGGTATATTACTTCATTAGACTGACATGAATGAAGTCACTTTTGGCTGGGAAAAAAATCATAACATTAAAAAGTGCATTACTTATGTTTTTTTTTTTTTTCTCTTCTAAAACATTCTTTTTTAAGTGGATGAAAATAGAATACAACTTTTTGTTTGGGGGGCAATATTACACATTATTCTGTTCTCTTTTACTCCTAACTCTTAACTGGTTTCTCCTCAGTGAATAGTTTAAAATTTGACTGTTTTGTATTAGTTTCTCCTGGTTGATAAATATTTTAAAACAAAAAATTAATTTTACAGTACCAAAAATATTTGGTAAGCTCCAGGTATGAGCAAGTATGTCTATCTTAGGAAGCATATAGAAAGATAAAGAAAGTCAGAACACTGAGCAGGGCGAACAAAAAAAAAGAAACCTAGATGTATCTCCTTCATTGCCAGTTAATAAAACCTCCAATGACAAATGACAAAATGAAAAGTTAGAAAATCAGCAACTTTATTAAAAAGCTATTCATAGTAAATATTTTCATAAATTGATGATGTCTTAAGACTGCAAGAATCCTAATTAGCAACCCATTTAAGTCATTCTAGAGAACATGTGATCACAGTGTAATACAAGCAAATAAAAACCTGTAGTTTTGCTAAAACGTGGAAAAAATTATTTTTAAAGCAAGTGGATGTGGATATACTATATAAAAATTTAAAAAATTCTGAAAATTGTGATGTTGAAAGGAATGACAGAATGCTGAATTCTTATTTGTGCCATACCTGGAGGGGAAGGATTGAAGAAACAATATATTAGAAGGGATGCATGACAGATGTGTTTAAGTTGTGCTTGTGGTGGAAAGGGTGGGAGAACATTTAAATTTTTTTCCATTGTATTGCCTGATGTGGCATCATATAAGAAAATGTGATTTATTAATTAACATATTCCCCTGGGGTGTAGTCAAACAATCACTCCTCCCTTCCCCAAGGAAGTGACATTATAACACTCCTGCCAATGGAAACACTGGCTCAGGTAATGTCATCAGTTTTTCTGTATGCTAATGTACTGTGCTCTACAGTCACAGCAATGAAATGCCAAACATTCATGAATAGGTCCCTGTCTTGTCTTGGGAGCCAGAGCAGTAAAAACATTTATTCCTATTAGTGAAATGTTATTACTGCTGGAAGCACACAGAAATAGACCCTGGACACTTCCATGTTGCATTTATGGAGTGATGGAAACATGTTGGGAAATACTGTACAGTGTGAGGGAGATGGTATGCAGTTTGTAATGGGAGGGGGAGCTGACCAGTCATACAGAAGCTTGCAGAGAGCTTTTAACCAGTCATACAGAAGCTTACAGAGAGCTTTTAGTCATATGCTATGGTTGACAACCACAGGGATCGCTGGCTATTAATATATTTTTCTAAAAACAAAATGTGGTGCCTGAATATATTACTAAATCTATATGTTTAAGCAGAATTGTGTGCACATGCCCACACATGTACTACTAACACAAGTAGGCGGCAAGAAATGTTCCCTTATTTGGAGGACAGATGTTGGAGATACAAGGGAAGTGAAAGAGGAAATTGGGAACCTATATTTTGCAGTTGCACAAGATTTTAATCAGGCTGTTAAGAATGCTCTTAAGTTGTTTTCACAGCAGATAAATTTAAAAAGAGAAATTATTTACTTGAGTTGGATTAATGCTATAAAGGAGCCTAGATGCAAGAAAGCTTTCCTTAGCATGTTAATATTTACATTGAAAAAAAGTGATAGCTCAGATGTTAACTCAATAATGGAAGATTATCAGGGAAGTTCAAAACATGGAACTATGATTAATGAAAGAAAAGGATAAACTAATACTGAATGAGTGGCAGTACTAGGAACTGTGCTCATAGAGTCAAGTGAGAGGTAATTAGGCAGAGTGAGGAACTGGTGTTAAACTGGATTACAGGACCCCAAAAAGGTAAGTTATTAAGCAATATTGTCTATACTAAATCACAGAAAAGGAATTTGCTGTTTTGTTTTGATAATATGTTCTTTGGAAAGATTCTTTTCTATAATCTTAAAAGAGTAAATAAGACATAATGGTATGAACACAAAGAATCATACAGTTAGAAAGAAGTGAGTGTATAATTTAAATGTGCACAGATCAGTAACTTGAATGGCACACAGAGGTTGCATTTTATCTTATAAAGCAAAAATTGTAATTTATACTGTAAACTCTTGTTTAGTATTGTTTAATTAAAATCGATTTCCTCACTAAAAGAAATATTTGAGCAAAATAATATTGCATGGAAAAATAATCTACATAGTTTGGAATTACTGTTTTTCTGTTTATGTAACCATAAGGGGCATGATCAGTTATCAGGAAAAAATGTCCACCTAGAAGATAAAATCAGGGAAAGAAAGTGAAGTGTCTACTTTATTGGCCAGCACCCCATCTTGCTGGGCCGAATATTTGCTTTCTGCCTTACTGAGTTTTCTGCTTAAAAACATCAGAGTGTTCCTCAACATAACCTCCTATAGCAATACTGCCTCCAAACCAACTTCTGAGGCATCAGTATAAACTGCGAAAAGTAGCTGAAAGTTCATTGTAAGCAAAATAGGGTCAGAGTGTAAGAAGGATTTTATTTATTTACTTATTTGCTTAAAGGTTTGTTAACTGAGTATGTGAACTGGTATAAAGACCCTTTGCAATTATGACACAGCTGCAGAAGTGCACAATAGACAAAGACAAAGTACATACACAATACTAAGTATAGTAAGAAATAGTGCTTAAGATATTATAAAGCAAAATTGGTATAAAATACAGAGCAGTTACCTTCCAATTTTATATGCAAGCATAGCTGGTATCAGATACTGAGCAGAAGTAGTTTACAATGTTATACAGTACAGATGTCATAGTGATGTGATCATGGTAATTGCTACTAAGATAATGTTGCATGGTGATCAGAAAGCACACAATAAAATTAGCTAGCAGTTACTTGATAGACAGTGGGTAAAAGAGTAAGTATTAGTAAATTAACTTCAGACTGCAAGCAAAGACTTAGCCAGCCAGTATTTATCTATCTATCCTCAGCCATCCACCTATTTTTGGTTACATTATGTGACCTCAGAGAGGTGTAGACAACACTACTCAAGCAAGTTGGTTGTAGCAATAGAATTTCTGTAAGTATCCTTGTATGTAATGAATCATTACTCTCTATACATGCAAAATTGCCAGTTCTTCCCTGCAAGGCAGTGGTAGCATTGTTGCTTAACTATCTATTAAGGTAATTTATGTACATATTTACAACTGGAAGTTACTCACACAAGATTATTATACAGACAGGTGGTGCAGAGAGTTAACTCTGTGAGCTGCAATTTCTGTAGTATAGGGTTTGATTCCCACATCCCTCATTTGCCTACTGTGTGACCTTGAGTAAGTCATTTAACCAGATAGTGCTTAAGGACAACTGGGAATCTGGACTAGGCTCTTCATTGGTCCCTTAGACTGTACGCCTATGAACCTATAGAGTATGGGACTACTATTCTATGTTCTTAGGGCGCACAATGTTTCTTTTAAATGCAGTTTGCTTCCAAGGGATGAGCAGAAGCTGATATTTATTATTTTATTTGTAAGGAAAAAAGAAATGGGATGGACCAAGTGGTTACTGCTAATTCAATTCAAGGCAGCACATCACCTGTCTGACTTCAGACTCCAGATCCTCAAAAAACATCTAGTGAAGCAGTGCCATAATTTTCCAAACAACAGAAGTTTCCACTTCCACATCCTGGACAAGGTCACTATGGCTCCACTTGCAGCAAACAAAAATGTGATCCTTGAAAAAATTAAGTTAAGCTGGCAGATCAAGCTGAACTCACACCACCACACTGGTCTAAACTCAAGCAATTCCATTTAAAGTGTGCTTGCACTCTGGAAACTAAATCATAAATCATACAGCTAAAACACCTAACCCAGCATTTGGACATAAAATGTTAATTAACCCCATTTGCTGCTGTTAATATGAAAAAGTCAATCAAGTAATCACATGTATAAATCACTGCATCTACATTAGCATGGTTTATCTAGTGAACTAGTGACATGGAAAACAAGCCACATTATTATTATTATTATTATTATTATTATGTGATCTGGAGACGTGAACAAATCTAAAAAGTAACTGGCATGCTTGAAAGTACCTTCCTCAGTTTTATGGCCTTCCTCAGCCTCTCGTTGTCAGCTTCCTCATTTTCCTTTGGCTCTGTGCGATCTGGAGGAACAGAGAACCATCCAACCTGTTCCCTTGTCTCGGCAGGGAATAGGCTTTTATTCCAGAATGTCTCTGGTTCCTAGGAAGGACGGGGTCATTGAGGCCTGTCCTAGACCTATCCTTTCTCATTACCTTTTTCAAGGTTCCTTCCGTCAGGATATTTTTTTTTCTCACACTTTTCCCGCATTTGCTTTGCCAAGTTTTCTGGTATCCATGTTCTTATTCATCCTGTCTTCAGGACGTTTTTACATTTCTCTGTTTCTTACTCTCATTATCAGCTGTCTGCTTTGTCTTATGGTCTTTCTACAGCTCCAAGCAATCAATAATGCCCGACAGGATGTGGATTAATGTATAACTAATGCCCACCCAGGGCTATTGTGAGCTTAGAGAATGGGCTCTCTGTAAAATTGTTGTGTTTTATTTACTTATGTATTTTTTTAAGTTCTATTTTATTTTTTTAATATATTTTTTGATGTAAAATAGTTCCACCGCCTAATCTTTCATACTTGCTACAGTATATGTTAATGGTGTTGGAGAAAACATTTTACATCTAAAATATATAAAAAAAATAAAATAGTACTTAAAAAATACACAAGTAAGTAAAACACAACAATTTTACAGAGTGACCACTCTCTAAGGGCTGGTAGAGATCATTCTCTCTTCTCTCTCTCTCACACACACACAAAGCCCCCCCCCCCACACACACAGTCCCTCTGCTGTCATGCATGCATTCACTCACACATGCAAGACAGAAACACACACAGACACACACACACACACACACACACACACACACACACACACACACACACACACACACACACACACACACACACACACACAGACCAACCTTTTTTTTCTTTTTTGACATTTTACACTTGCTAAACAGCAGAAGCGCTGCTTAGCTAGTGTAAAATAATGGCGTCCGTTTGGTTTTTCTCAGTCCGAGCTCCACGGTGGCTTGATAAGCTGCTGTGAAACAGCAAACTAGTTTTTCACTGGGCATTACTTGTACATTAATACCCTCCTGAAGAACATTCGGTCTCCATTCAAGGTACCGATGTACAGTTTGCCCATTACTTATACATTAATACTCTGCTAGAAGTCCCTCGTTCTCTAATCAGGGTACTGATGTAGAGAAAGCCCATTACATATACAATAATACCCTGCTGGGGGATGCTCGTTCTCTAATCGGGGTAAGGATATACAGTAAGCCCATTACTTATACAATAATACCCTGCTGGAGGACGCTCATTCTCTAATCAGGGTACTGATGTACAGTAAGCCCACTACTTATACAATAATACCCTGCTGGAGGACGCTCGTTCTCCAGTCAGGTACTGATGTACAGTGAGCCCATTACTTATACAATAATACCCTGCTGGAGGACGCTCATTCTCTAATCAGGTACTGATATACAGTAAGCCCATTACTTATACAATAATACCCTGCTGGAGGACGCTCGTTCTCCAATCAGTTACTGATGTACAGTAAGCCCATTACTTATACAATAATACCCTGCTGGAGGACCCTCGTTCTCTAATCAGGTACTGATATACAGTAAGCCCATTACTTATACAATAATACCCTGCTGGAGGACCCTCGTTCTCTAATCAGGATACTGATATACAGTAAGCCCATTACTTACACAATAATACCCTGCTGGAGGACCCTCGTTCTCTAATCAGGGTACTGATATACAGTAAGCCCATTACTTATACAATAATACCCTGCTGGAGGACGCTCATTCTCTAATCAGGGTACTGATATACAGTAAGCCCATTACTTATACAATAATACCCTGCTGGAGGACGCCCGTTCTCTAATCAGGGTACTGATGTACAGTAAGCCCATTACTTATACAATAATACCCTGCTGGAGGACGCTCGTTCTCCAATCAGGTACTGATGTACAGTAAGCCCATTACTTATACAATAATACCCTGCTGGAGGACGCTCATTCTCCAATCAGGTACTGATATACAGTAAGCCCATTACTTATACAATAATACCCTGCTGGAGGACGCTCGTTCTCCAATCAGGTACTGATATACAGTAAGCCCATTACTTATACAATAATACCCTGCTGGAGGATGCTCATTCTCCAGTCAGGTACTGATGTACAGTAAGCCCATTACCTATGCAATATTATCCTGCTGGAGGACTCTCTTTCTCTAATCAGGGTACTGATGTACAGTAAGCCCATTACTTACACAATAATACCCTGCTGGAGGACCCTCGTTCTCTAATCAGGATACTGATATACAGTAAGCCCATTACTTATACAATAATACCCTGCTGGAGGACGCTCGTTCTCTAATCAGGGTACTGATATACAGTAAGCCCATTACTTATACAATAATACCCTGCTGGAGGACGCTCGTTCTCCAATCAGGTACTGATGTACAGTAAGCCCATTACTTATACAATAATACCCTGCTGGAGGACGCCCGTTCTCTAATCAGGGTACTGATGTACAGTAAGCCCATTACTTATACAATAATACCCTGCTGGAGGACGCTCATTCTCCAATCAGGTACTGATGTACAGTAAGCCCATTACATATACAATAATACCCTGCTGGAGGACGCTCGTTCTCTAATCAGGTACTGATATACAGTAAGCCCATTACTTATACAATAATACCCTGCTGGAGGACGCTCGTTCTCCAATCAGGTACTGATGTACAGTAAGCCCATTACTTATACAATAATACCCTGCTGGAGGACACTCATTCTCCAATCAGGTACTGATGTACAGTAAGCCCATTACTTATACAATAATACGCTGCTGGAGGACGCTTGTTCTCTAATCAGGGTACTGATGTACAGTAAGCCCATTACTTATACAATATTATCCTGCTGGAGGATGCTCGTTCTCCAATCAGGTACTGATATACAGTAAGCCCATTACTTGCACAATAATACCCTGCTGGAGGACGCTCGTTCTCTAATCAGGGTACTGATGTACAGTAAGCCCATTACATATACAATAATACCCTGCTGGAGGACGCTCGTTCTCTAATCAGGGTACTGATGTACAGTAAGCCCATTACGTCTACAATAATACTCTGCTGGGGGATGCTTGTTCTCTAATCAGGGTACTGATGTACAGTAAGCCCATTACGTATACAATAATACCCTGTTGGAGGACGCTCATTCTCTAATCAGGGTACTGATGTACAGTAAGCCCATTACATATACAATAATACCCTGCTGGAGGACGCTCGTTCTCCAATCAGGGTACTGATGTACAGTAAGCCCATTACGTCTACAATAATACTCTGCTGGGGGATGCTTGTTCTCTAATCAGGGTACTGATGTACAGTAAGCCCATTACGTATACAATAATACCCTGTTGGAGGACGCTCATTCTCTAATCAGGGTACTGATGTACAGTAAGCCCATTACATATACAATAATACCCTGCTGGAGGACGCTCGTTCTCCAATCAGGGTACTGATGTACAGTAAGCCCATTACGTATACAATAATACTCTGCTGGGGGATGCTTGTTCTCTAATCAGGGTACTCATGTACAGTAAGCCCATTACTTATACAATAATACCCTGCTGGAGGACGCTCGTTCTCTAATCAGGTACTGATGTACAGTAAGGCCATTACTTATAAAATAATACCCTGCTGGAGGACGCTCGTTCTCTAGTCAGGGTACTGATGTACAGTAAGCCCATTACTTATACAATAATACCCTGCTGGTGGACGCTCGTTCTCCAATCAGGTACTGATGTGCAGTAATCCCATTACTTATACAATAATACCCTGCTGGAGGACGCTCGTTCTCCAGTCAGGTACTGATGTACAGTAAGCCCATTACTTATACAATAATACCCTGCTGGAGGATGCTCATTCTCTAATCAGGGTACTGATATACAGTCAGCCCATTACTTACACAATAATACCCTGCTGGAGGACGCTCGTTCTCCAATCAGGGTACTGATGTATGTAAGCCCATTACTTATACAATAATACCCTGCTGGAGGATGCCCGTTCTCCAATCAGGTACTGATTTACAGTAAGCCCATTACTTATACAATAATACCCTGCTGGAGAACGCTCGTTCTCCAATCAGGTACTGATATACAGTAAGCCCATTACTTATAAAATAATACCCTGCTGGAGGACGCTCGTTCTCCAATCAGGTACTGATATACAGTAAGCCCATTACTTATAAAATAATACCCTGCTGGAGGACGCTCGTTCTCTAATCGGGTACTGATGTACAGTAAGCCCATTACTTATACAATAATACCCTGATGGAGGATGCTCGTTCTCCAATCAGGTACTGATGCACAGTAAGCCCATTACTTATACAATAATACCCTGCTGGAGGACGCTCATTCTCTAATCAGGATAGTGATATACAGTAAGCCCATTACTTATACAATAATACCCTGCTGGAGGACGCTCGTTCTCTAATCAGGTACTGATATACAGTAAGCCCATTACTTATACAATAATACCCTGCTGGAGGACGCCCGTTCTCTAATCAGGTACTGATATACAGTAAGCCCATTACTTATACAATAATACCCTGCTGGAGGACGCTCGTTCTCTAATCAGGTACTGATATACAGTAAGCCCATTACTTATACAATAATACCCTGCTGGAGGACGCTTGTTCTCTAATCAGGTACTGATATACAGTAAGCCCATTACTTATACAATAATACCCTGCTGGAGGATGCTCATTCTCTAGTCAGGGTGCAGATGTACAGTAAGCCCATTACTTATACAATAATACCCTGCTGGAGGATGCTTGTTCTCTAATCAGTGTACTCATATACAGTAAGCCCATTACTTATGCAATAATACCCTGCTGGAGGACGCCTGTTCTCTAATCAGGTACTGATATACAGTAAGCCCATTACTTATACAATAATACCCTGCTGGGGGACGCTTGTTCTCGAATCAGGTACTGATATACAGTAAGCCCATTACTTATGCAATAATACCCTGCTGGAGGACATCCATCAGTACTATACATACCCCTCTTTCCACGGCTTGTCAAAACCCCTTATTTATAAAAATACCCCTTTTTTTTTGGTTTTTTAAAAAACTAAAACAAAAAACCCTCTGGACCCTTAAGGGGGGGAAAAACCCCTTTTTTAAAAAACCCCGGGGGGGCCCCTTTTCTCAATAACTGTAGAACCCCTTTTTATAAAAAATA